>NC_041383.1:537636176-537708887 GCF_002162155.2 Triticum dicoccoides | reverse complement strand
CAAAAATAAGGAAATGATGCCACAGTCGGGCATCTTAGCGACACCACATAAAGGGCTTTAAAAGAAATGCCACGGTCGGATGTCTGAGCGACATCGCAGAAAGGGCTTTAAAAGAAATGCCACAGTCGGACGTCTGAGCGACATCGCAGAAAGGGCTTTAAAAGAAATGCCACAGTCGGACGTCTGTGCGACATCGCATAAAGGGCTTTAAATGAAATGCCACAGTCGGACGTCTGAGCAACATCGCAGAAAGGGCTTTAAATTCACCAGTAAACAATACTCATAATAAACATTCAAACCATGAGAATAAACGGGTTAGTCCATCCACAGGGATAATCATTCAATCGGACTTAGCACTCATGCGATTCACCGGAGTCTCTGTCATCAAAGCTGACAATTGATTAGGACAAGATGGAACGAAACTTGACATGGATGAGATGATTTGGAGGAATATATGACTCTGCAGAGTTTGTACAAAATTTTTCCCACAGTCAATGGATTTCCGTAGTCACGAAGGACTAGTTCCGTTTATGGTATTTCGGAAGAAAACACAGCTAACCGGTACACACCCATCCTACCTCTCGATGCTAGGAATCACCCTAGTCATCGTGCAAGAAAAACTTTTGAGACGGGGAGATCACAATCTCGAATAGCATGGGATCAAATTTATATACGGCGCTCTAAGGGGTGCCCCCCTCTCGGTCCCAACCGGAAACACCCATGCCCCCTGACTGGATGACTGGCTTTAATCCAGGGCCATGTAACCATCATCACGGCCTCTCCTCTTTGGTGTGTACCATGAAAGTGGTTTGCAACTTACTAAACCATATTCCTTGCGGAAAACATGTGGTAGTACAAGGAAGGAAAATGATAGGTACTAGACCGATATGGTTTGACACTGAAGTCACATAGTATGGCATAAGACTGGCATGCTACAACACTGCCATCGTACCCATCCTCATGCCAACACATGGCCATTCATATTCACATTCACCCACGTATGGATCATTGAACTCACTCACCTTATTATCACATAAAATAACGTTCATCGGTATGCTTACCAACATGCCATGAAACTAACTAAATGCAAAACATGCCGAGACATTCATCATATCAAAAGTTCAAACATGCTTGCCTGGTTCAGAGTAGTCGGAGCCTAGCTCGGTGAAGTTCGCGGCTCCGTCACCTCCTTCGGTATCTACGGTTTAAAGAAAAATATACGCGCTAACGTAAATACCAAGGAGAGCACATAAGGTAAACCAAATATTTTTCAAATAAATCTGATAAAAAACTAGACAAAATTTTAAAGAGAACAGAAAAAGAATCAATCAAAAATACTTTTCTCATTAAAAGTTATAAGGGTTTTTGTCCAGGGACTTATCTGTAATGAAACAGAAGATTTCCAGGGGCTAGTTTATAAAAACAGAAAACGCTTCGGTAGCGACTACGCCAGCCCAAAGAGAAAACGCATTTGGCAGTAGGCGTTTTCAGATAAATCTTCGTTTAGAAAGGACAGAGAGGCTGACAGCGGGTCCCACTTGTCATGTTTAAATTTTCAAATGGGAGGGGCGAGGCTCGTCGGCGCCCGAGAGCTGCTGTGGTCGCCGGCGGCGATCCACGGCGAGGCATGGGGATCAGAGGTTACCAATGCGCTCACCGTGTCCTTTCGCAACGGTGGGTGATGGTGTTGGTCGCCGGTGAGCACCACGTCGACGGCGGTCTCAACTCCGGCGGACGGTGGTTCGGGTGCGGATGGAGCTCGTCGGAGAGGGCTGCAAAGATTAAATTGAGGTGGGGGTTAGACTACTGGGTGCAAGAGAGGGCTACGGACGAGGATTGGGTGCCGGAGGTGGCCTCACCGAAGTGAATCGAGCTGGAGGCCGAGGCGGATCGGGGTGGCCGGAGCTGGGGAAGGAGACCTCCTCGAGGTCCCCCTAGTGGCCTGGCGGGGCTTTGGTGAGGAGTGGTGATGCTGCGTGCACGAGGGTGAGCTTGGGGCCCTTTTTATAGGCGGCCCGAGGCGGTTGCCGTGAACGGAGATTTCCGGCAAGCGATTACGGTGGCGCAGTGCTCGGTCGGGGTGGTTAGGGAGTCGAGCGTCATCACGGAGGTTCAATGGGTCCGTTTTAGTGCTAAACTGGCCGGGGTTTGGGTGTTTGGGTCGAGCTCGACGGAACGGGGTGGCGCGGGCCCGTCGGCGGCAGAGAGCGCGCTCCGTGCATGCTGCGCCACGGCGACGGTGCCGCATGCGTGCGCTGGCACGGAGAAGGCCACGCGGAGCCACCAGAGGATTTGGGCGGTGCCGAACGGCGTTGCGCCGCCGTTCTCCTCCCTGTCGGCCGTTACGGGGAGCCGGCCGCCGCAAGAAACGCCGGCGCAGGCGGGCCAGGGCGCCACCGACGCCAGGGTCGCGCCAAGCGCGCGTGTGAAGCTTCGGACAAGCAAGCGAGGCCGCGAGCAACGTGCCAAGTGCACTGTGGCCGCGTGACTGAAACTGTCGAAACTGAAAACTGAATTTAACTGAATTTCTGAAAGTGCAAGGAAAACAGTGCATGCAAGGTGTTCGACAGAATGATCCAGGCATGTAGGGATTTTTCCTTGAGCTGATTTTTGGTGGAGTGGCTTCTCATTGCTCAAATAGGCTGCCTGAATTTTGGTGGAATTTTTGGAGGAGTGTAGATATGAATTTCACCAAATTTGGCAAATCTGGTCCAAACTTGCAGAGACTGAATTTTGAAAATTTTGAAAAGAGGAGGAGTGGATCAAGATGGTTCTGGGTTGTGGGTTCAAAGGACAATCCAGGAGAATTGGTTTGAGGTCAAAACTCAAATGCAATAGGGCACTTGCTTTGAAAATCCCTCAGGCTCCAAATAATTTTCAGAATTGAATTGAGGGGAAAAATAATTAGAATAAAAATCCAAAACCAGTTTGGATTAGTTGGGACAGAGAATTTAGGTTGATCACAAGTTGTAGGGGAGGTTTTGGAGGGGTTTTACCACATGGGCAAAAATGCCAAGTCATGGTGGTTCCAAGATATGAAAATCCCAAATTTTCATAGAGCTTCACTTAAAAAAAAATCTCTCCTCAAAACCACAAAGTTTTTTTTTGATAGAAGCCAAATAAAATTTTTGGAGTGTCACAACACCTACCCCCTTAGGAAAAATCTCGTCCCCGAGATTTCAGCTGATCCTTAAATAAATGTGGATGCTCTGTCCGAAGAAAATCCTCGCTTTCCCAAGTTGCTTCACTGTCGGTGTGATTGCTCCACTGGACTTTGAAAAACTTGATGGTTTTCTGTCGGGTCCTCCTTTCAGACTCCTCTAATATTCTTATGGGATGTTCTCGATAAGTGAGGTCTGGCTGTATGTCAATGTTCTCATGAGATACTTGTTTCTCTGGGTTGCTTACGCACTTCCTTAATTGAGAGACGTGGAACACGTCGTGAATGTCGGACAAGTCTTCGGGTAAGTCTAGCTGGTAGGCTACAGTGCCTCTTCGTGCCACTATGCAAAATGGTCCAATGAATCTTGGTGCTAATTTTCCTTTAATCTTAAACCGTTGCAATCCTCTCATCGGGGATACTCTCAAGTATACGAATTCACCGGGTTCGAAGCTGACCCTACGATGTTTCTGATCATAATAACTTTTCTGTCGACTTTGAGCGGTCTTAAGTCGGTCCCTGATTAGCTTGACTTTTTCCTCGGCTTCTCTGAGGATATCTGGTCCGAAGATGCGGCTGTCTGCGGTCTCTGACCAATTTAACGGGGTACGACATCTCCTTCCGTATAGGGCTTCAAAAGGAGCCATTTGCAGGCTGGCCTGGTAACTGTTGTTGTATGCGAACTCGGCATATGGCAGGCTGTCCTCCCAAATGGTTCCATAGGTGAGGACACATGCTCTCAGCATGTCTTCTAAAACCCGGTTTACGCGTTCTGTTTGTCCATCAGTCTGTGGATGGTATGCGGTACTGAAGGCTAGTTGGGTTCCCAGAGCCTGTTGTAATTGCTCCCAAAATCTTGAGACGAACTGAGTGCCTCTGTCGGAAATTATAGTCTTCGGGACACTGTGCAGACAGACTATGCGGGAAAGATAAATCCTGGCAAGCCTCTGAGTGGTGTAGGTTGTCTTCACTGGAATAAAGTGTGCTACTTTGGTCAACCTGTCAGTGATGACCCATATGGCATCATTCCCGTGTCGTGACCGAGGTAATCCGACAATAAAATCCATCCCTATTTCATCCCATTTCCACTCAGGTATTTTGTTAGGTTGCAGTAGTCCGGCTGGTCTCTGATGTTCAGCTTTTATGCGTTGACATGAGTCGCAACATGCAATGAAAGCGGCTATGTCCCTCTTCATACCGTGCCACCAAAATCTTTCCTGAATATCCTTATACATTTTGGTTCCTCCAGGGTGGATCGAATATGGAGTGGTGTGTGCCTCAGTTAAAACTTGCTGTTTAAGGTCTTCTATGTTTGGCACGCATAGCCTTTCTCCGTACCATAATATTCCTTCATTGTCTATGACGAATTCCGAGGCCTTGCCCATTCTCAACTTCCTTTTAATTCCTTCAATGCTGGGGTGACCGGACTGAGCCTCTTTAATCTTCTCCACAATGTGTGGTTGTATTTCCAAGTTTGATATGGTGCCTTCTGCTACCATTATCAAGTTGAGCTTGACAAATTCTTGATGGAATTCGGGCCTCAAGCTGTGCAGATAGTTCCCGTCGGAGCTGGGGTTCCGACTCAGGGCATCGGCCACTACGTTTGCTTTCCCTGGATGGTAATGGATACCAACATCGTAATACTTTACCAATTCTAACCAGCGGCGTTGCCGTAAATTTAGTTCTGGCTGCGTAAAAATGTATTTGAGGCTTTTGTGATCCGTATATATCTCACATCGATTCCCAAGTAGAAAATGCCTCCATTCCTTGAGTGCATGAATAACTGCTGCCATTTCTAAATCATGAGTGGGATAATTTTCCTCATGTTTGCGAAGTTGCCTTGAAGCGTAGGCGACAACCTTGCCTTCTTGCATCAACACGCATCCGAGACCCTTTCTGGATGCGTCACAAAATACTTCAAAATTCTTGTGTATATCGGGTACAATTAATACTGGTGCTGTTGTTAATTTCCGCTTTAGCTCTTGGAAACTTTTCTCGCAGACTTCTGTCCATTCAAACTTCTTATCTTTCTTGAGTAACTGTGTCATAGGCTTGGATATGGTGGAAAATCCTTCAATAAATCTGCGGTAATACCCTGCCAATCCCAAGAAACTTCGTATGTCTGTTACGCTGGCTGGTGACTTCCAGTCAAGTACGGCCTTGACTTTCTCTGGGTCCACTGCTATGCCGTCTTGAGTCAGCACGTGGCCTAGAAAACCTACTTGTCTTAGCCAAAATTCGCACTTGCTGAACTTGGCATACAATTGGTGTTTCCTTAGCTCTCCTAGTACAATCCTGAGATGTTCTGCGTGCTCTTCTGGTGTTTTGGAGTATACCAGAATGTCGTCGATGAATACTACGACGAATTTGTCCATAAACTTCATAAATACTTTGTTCATGAGGTGAACAAAATATGCCGGGGCGTTAGTTAATCCAAATGGCATCACTGTGAACTCGTACAGTCCATATCTGGAGGTGAAGGCTGTTTTGGGGATATCTTCCGTTCGTACCTTCAATTGATGGTATCCTGACCTTAAGTCAATTTTTGAGAATACCTTGGCCTGAGCAAGTTGATCAAACAAATCGTTTATCCTTGGCATCGGGTATTTGTTTTTGACTGTGACCATGTTAAGTGCTCGATAGTCGATACACAATCTCAGCGTTCCATCCTTCTTCTTGGCAAATAAAATTGGTGATCCCCAAGGTGAGGAGCTGGCCCGAATGTATCCTTTATCCAGTAATTCCTTTATTTGCTTCTTCAATTCGATCAACTCGGATGGTGCCATTCTGTATGGTTTCTTGTATATGGGGGTGGTTCCTGGTGCTAGCTCAATGCGGAATTCTATTTCTCGATCTGGTGGCATGCCTGGCAGCTCTTCAGGGAATACATCTGGAAATTCACACACTACTGGAACCTTGTTTAGCTCAGAAGCGTCCACCTTATTTAATCTCGGTTGCCGGGGTCTTTTTCCTTCCTTGGCTGATACTCTTATTGTCTTCCCTTGGTGGTGTGTGAGAATCACGGTCCTGTTGAAACAGTCGATAAAACCTTTATTGGTGGTTAGCCAGTCCATCCCTAGGATGACATCCAGTCCTTTATTTTCCAATACAACAAGATTTGCGTAAAACTCCAATCCTTCAAACTCAATGACTACATTCTGACAGTAATTCTGAGAAACTTGCTGAATCCGGGGGGACTTGATTATTATGGATTTCTCCAAAGGAAGCATCGAAAAATTATTTTGCAAAGCAAAACTTTTCGAGATAAAAGAGTGAGAAGCTCCAGAATCAAACAAAACCATTGCAGGTATTGTATTGACAGGAAACGTACCGAGTACGATATCCAGAGCATTTTGTGCCTCCTCTTTGGTGACGTGGTTCAGATGACCCTTCCTGTGGTTATTGTTGGGATTGAAATTGTTTTGTTTGGGCGCTGAATTATTGCCGCTGTTGTTCGGCTTTGGGGTTGAGTTCCTTGGCTTGGGGCACTGTTTGGCATAATGCCCTTCTTCTCCACAAGCGTAACAAGTAACGCCGGGGCGATAGGTGAATTCCTTGTCCCTTGCATGAAAATTCTTGATTGGGCGTGAGACATTGGATGAGAATTTGGGTGTCCCACCCTTTTTAAAATCTATCTTGCTTCGGTGATTGCGAGTGTGATTAGTCTGGTCCCTTTTTCGCTTGCGGATATCTTCCAGACTGCGTCTCTCATTTTCCAGAGTAATGGCCTTGTCCACCAGCGTTTTAAAATCAGGAAAAGTGTGCATGATCAGTTGGCATTTAAGTGCGGGTGCCAGACCGTCAAGGAATTTCTCCATCTTCTTGATTTCAGTCATACGCTCCTCATTGGCGTAGCGGGATAATAGGGTAAATTGACTGTTGTAATCTGACACTGTCATGTTCCTTTGTTTGAGGTCATCAAATTCTCTCTTCTTGATTTTCATAATACTCTTAGGAATATGTGCACCACGGAAACCTTCCTTGAAATCATCCCAGGTTATGTCATTTTCGTTGGGATGCATGTGCAGAAAATTCTCCCACCACGATGCGGCTGCTCCTGTGAGATAGTGTGGAGCATATAGTACTTTCTCGAGATCTGAACACTTTGCAATAATTAATTTCCTCTCCATATCTCGAAGCCAGTCCTCGGCTTCAAGAGGCTTGTCAGTGTGAGAAAATGTTTGAGGACGTGTCTTCTGTAGCTCAGATAACTTGGAATGTTGTTGATACTGTCCATGATGATTCCCCATGTTGATGACTTGGTTCATCATCTCGCGATGTTGTTGCTGACTCTGTTCATAAAGGCGGCACATTTGTGAAAGTGCCGATTCACTGCCTTGTTGGCTTGACTGTCCCTGAGTGAACTCATTGTTGGGTTGAGTATCATGAATTTCCTCTGGTGGAGTTGGCATGGAATGTGTCCAAGGACGAGACATTTTTCACTCTGGGAATTTTTTTTGTAAAACTCTTAAGAAAAGCGGAAAGAGTCAAAAAAATAAAACCAAAAATGCATAAAGCTGGCGGATATTATTAAATACCCAAGCTTACTTAAGAAAAACAAATCGACTTGCGCACGGAGAAGGACTGCTCATTACATATCTTACACGCGGGCGGTAATTATACAGTACATCACTCAGGATATGCGTACATAATCCTGACATGTTATTAAGGCTAGTGCACTTCTCCAGATCCTACATGATGCGCAAACAGGCTACTTCTCACAGCCTATGCACATATCTTACAAAGTGGTACAATACACGGCAGCTAAGCGTACTTAGGCAGAGATGTTGACGATCTCCCTTGCCCTGCCGAGGGCGAGGCGTAGCGAGGTTGGGGACTCGACTTCCTCCTCGCTAATGGGCTCCATACGTGTAGTGTTGTGCAGAGCGGGCGGAGCGGTTGCCAGGGGCGGAGCAACACGTACAGGAGTGGGCGCGAAGGTTGGTGTAGTGCGCGCTGGAGTGGGTGCAATGACTTGGTTAAATTCTTCGGTAGAAGGCAGGCGACGAGTAGGCGTAAAAGATGCTGATGACGAGACAAAAGTCGGTGGCGGAGCGATGGGTAGGAGCTCCCTCCTGTTGGCAGCACAGCCATGGACTGAGTCCATGCGGGTAGCTACGAAGTCGTCCACCAGGTTGTCGAAGGCTGCCTCCAGGGCCCGGAGATACTCAATGAGCATCTCAAAAGCCTCGTCTCGTTCTCCTCTGGGGCAGGAGTATGCATAGTGACAGGTGTAAGGCACATGGCACGGAAGATAACGATAACGACGAGTCTTCATCACGGGAAGGACATCCCTGAGACGAGCTATCGCCTCGCGGGCTGCCATCTGCATAGCATGCCTCTCCGTAGGCATGGCTCTTCCCACGAACCGGAAGCGGCGTAACTCACCATGCCCTCCCCTGAACTGCACCGCGGCCTGGTGCATGGTCAGACTGTCGTTGACTCGGTGCTGGTAGAGTGCGAAGACTGGGCGCACGGATGGCCCCATCGCGACCTGAACAATGAAAGAAAGAAGCTTGACGAACCCATCGGGCACGTTGGCGAAGGTCTGAGACTCGCAGCTGACGTCGGCCATCTACAAAAGTAGGCAAAATTCTGCAGGGTCAGATCATAAATTTATGCTGACTGACAGAAAATGACTACAATCGCAAAAGCATAAAATAGCCCTGTCATGCTAATAACTAATTAGCGATCGCACCTAGTGGCTTCCTACAGTCAGCCTGGCTCTGGTACCAAGCTTGTCAGGGCCGGTTTTCCAATAAAAATATTTATTGATAAACCAGTCTTTTGAGTCCAGTATGAGAGAAATCCTCCTCACTGGTAGACAATTTCTTGATACAATAAGCCAGTAGCATAAAATATATTACAGGGTTGAACTGCGGTCGCTCAACCAAATTATTACAAGCACGCCAATAATCATATATAATGGCGGACAGGACACAGTGGTGTGGAGACATACTACTGACTCATGGATAGGTTGGTGGTGGAAAAACACAGCGGGAAGGGAAATACAAGACTCTAAGAATATCATTTCATCGAACGTCAAGGTGAGGCTCGATAAATTTATTTGGTAGCGGAAGCGGATATAAAACAGTGACCAAATCCAGGGTCGCACGAGACTGACTGGGACTCCTCTAAGTGTCGGACTCGCTATCGAACTCTTCATCCATGAGATCGCCTTCGTCAGCATCTGGCCAAATCAACAAGCCAGTGAGTACTTTGAAAGTACTCGCAAGACAGTTCGGACGTAAGATATAACAAATGCGTGCATGGATGCAACATGATTAATTCCTTAATGCACAATAAATAAAATTGGCATAACGGGTAAGTAGAAAGGGTAAGTAAAAAGGGAAACGGCGGTAGTCCGCCTGAAATTCCACAGAACATAAATAAGGACCGATCGGGTGTCTGAAGCGACGCCTCGAAAGGTGAATAAACAAAAATAAGGAAATGATGCCACAGTCGGGCATCTTAGCGACAGCACATAAAGGGCTTTAAAAGAAATGCCACGGTCGGATGTCTGAGCGACATCACAAAAAGGGCTTTAAAAGAAATGCCACAGTCGGACGTCTGAGCGACATCGCAGAAAGGGCTTTAAAAGAAATGCCACAGTCGGACGTCTGAGCGACATCGCATAAAGGGCTTTAAATGAAATGCCACAGTCGGACGTCTGAGCGACATCGCAGAAAGGGCTTTAAATTCACCAGTAAACAATACTCATAATAAACATTCAAACCATGAGAATAAACGGGTTAGTCCATACACAGGGATAATCATTCAATCGGACTTAGCACTCATGCGATTCACCGGAGTCTCTGTCATCAAAGCTGACAATTGATTAGGACAAGATGGAACGAAACTTGACATGGATGAGATGATTTGGAGGAATATATGACTCTGCAGAGTTTGTAAAAAAAATTTCCCACAGTCAACGGATTTCCGTAGTCACGAAGGACTAGTTCCGTTTATGGTATTTCGGAAGAAAACACAGCTAACCGGTACACACCCATCCTACCTCTCGATGCTAGGAATCACCCTAGTCATCGTCCAAGAAAAACTTTTGAGACGGGGAGATCACAATCTCGAATAGCATGGGATCAAATTTATATACGCGCGCTCTAAGGGGTGCCCCCCTCTCGGTCCCATCGGAAACACCCATGCCCCATGACCGGATGACTGGCTTTAATCCAGGGCCATGGAACCATCATCACGGCCTCTCCTCTTTGGTGTGTACCATGAAAGTGGTTTGCAACTTACTAAACCATATTCCTTGCGGAAAACATGTGGTAGTACAAGGAAGGAAAATGATAGGTACTGGACCGATATGGTTTGACACTGAAGTCACATAGTCTGGCGTAAGACTAGCATGCTACAACACTGCCATCGTACCCATCCTCATGCCAACACATGGCCATTCATATTCACATTCACCCACGTATGGATCATTGAACTCACTCACCTTATTATCACATAAAATAACGTTCATCGGTATGCTTACCAACATGCCATAAACTAACTAAATGCAAAACATGCCGAGACATTCATCATATCAAAAGTTCAAACATGCTTGCCTGGTTCAGAGTAGTCGGAGCCTAGCTCGGTGAAGTTCGCGGCTCCGTCACCTCCTTCGGTATCTACGATTTAAAGAAAAATATATGCGCTAACGTAAATACCAAGGAGAGCACAGAAGGTAAACCAAATATTTTTCAAATAAATATGATAAAAACCTAGACAAAATTCTAAAGAGAACAGAAAAAAAATCAATCAAAAATACTTTTCTGATTAAAAGTTATAAGGGTTTTTATCCAGGGACTTATCTGTAATGAAACAGAAGATTTCCAGGGGCTAGTTTATAAAAACAGCAAACGCTTCGGTAGCGACTACGCCAGCCCGAAGAGAAAACGCATTTGGCAGTAGGCGTTTTCAGATAACTCTTCGTTTAGAAAGGACAGAGAGGCTGACAGCGGGTCCCACTTGTCATGTTTGAATTTTCAAATGGGAGGGACGAGGCTCGTCGGCACCCGAGAGCTGCTGTGGTCGCCGGCGGCGATCCACGGCGAGGCATGGGGATCAGAGGTTACCAATGTGCTCACCGTGTCCTTCCGCAACGGTGGGTGGTGGTGTTGGTCACCGGTGAGCACCACGTCGACGGCGGTCTCAACTCCGGCGGACGGTGGTTCGGGTGCGGATGGAGCTCGTCGGAGAGGGCTGCAAAGATTAAATTGAGGTGGGGGTTAGACTACTGGGTGCAAGAGAGGGCTACGGACGAGGATTGGGTGCCGGAGGTGGCCTCACCGAAGTGAATCGAGCTGGAGGCCGAGGCGGATCGGGGCGGCCGGAGCTGGGGAAGGAGACCTCCTCGAGGTCCCCCTAGTGGCCTGGCGGGGCTTTGGTGAGGAGTGGAGATGCTGCGTGCACGAGGGTGAGCTCGGGGCCCTTTTTATAGGCGGCCCGAGGCGGTTGCCGTGAACGGAGATTTCCGGCGAGCGATTACGGTGGCGCAGTGCTCGGTCGGGGTGGTTAGGGAGTCGAGCGTCATCACGGAGGTTCAATGGGTCCGTTTTAGTGCTAAACTGGCCGGGGTTTGGGTGTTTGGGTCGAGCTCGACGGAACGGGGTGGCGCGGGCCCGTCGGCGGCAGAGAGCGCGCTCCGTGCGTGCTGCGCCACGGCGACGGTGCCGCATGCGTGCGCTGGCACGGAGAAGGCCACGCGGAGCCACCAGAGGATTTGGGCGGTGCCGAACGGCGTTGCGCCGCCGTTCTCCTCCCTGTCGGCCGTTACGGGGAGCCGGCCGCCGCAAGACACGCCGGCGCAGGCGGGCCAGGGCGCCACCGACGCCAGGGTCGCGCCAAGCGCGCGTGTGAAGCTTCGGACAAGCAAGCGAGGCCGCGAGCAACGTGCCAAGTGCACTGTGGCCGCGTGACTGAAACTGTCGAAACTGAAAACTGAATTTAACTGAATTTCTGAAAGTGCAAGGAAAACAGTGCATGCAAGGTGTTCGACAGAATGATCTAGGCATGTAGGGATTTTTCCTTGAGCTGATTTTTGGTGGAGTGGCTTCTCATTGCTCAAATAGGCTGCCTGAATTTTGGTGGAATTTTTGGAGGAGTGTAGATATGAATTTCACCAAATTTGGCAAATCTGGTCCAAACTTGCAGAGACTGAATTTTGAAAATTTTGAAAAGAGGAGGAGTGGATCAAGATGGTTCTGGGTTGTGGGTTCAAAGGACAATCCAGGAGAATTGGTTTGAGGTCAAAACTCAAATGCAATAGGGCACTTGCTTTGAAAATCCCTCAGGCTCCAAATAATTTTCAGAATTGAATTGAGGGGAAAAATAATTAGAATAAAAATCCAAAACCAGTTTGGATTAGTTGGGACAGAGAATTTAGGTTGATCACAAGTTGTAGGGGAGGTTTTGGAGGGGTTTTACCACATGGGCAAAAATGCCAAGTCATGGTGGTTCCAAGATATGAAAATCCCAAATTTTCATAGAGCTTCACTTAAAAAAAATCTCTCCTCAAAACCACAAAGTTTTTTTTTTGATAAAAGCCAAATAAAAATTTTGGAGTGTCACAGTCATTTTATCTTCGCTCGTGAAAATCATTGAGTTGCTTGAAGTTTTATGAATTGGAAATATTTCCAAATGAAATTTAAATATTTTCAAATACCCTTTCATTTAAAATAAATGGAAGAAGTCATGTCATCTTCTCTCCAGGGTTTTGTGATGAAAAGAATTTGAATTCACGAAGATCATAAAAGCAAAATGAAAGTTTGGGGAAGTCCTTTTATTCCCTCTCATTTAACTTCCAAAGTTTCGAATTTCACTCAATCAATCAAATCTATCTATTTATTATAACATTCCAAAATTTAAAATTTTGGGATGTTACAAACCTACCACCCTTAAAATGAATCTCGTCCTCGAGATTCGGAGAGGCTAGCAAGAAATAGGTTAGGGTAGGGGTCTTCTCAAAATCCATCGATCATCTCTGGGGTCTGCGGTGCTACCACCCTTAGAAACATAGTTACGGTTCCGTCAAAACTCTTATACTCCATCCTTATTGTTGACAGTGTCGGTCTTTTCAGATCTCGGGAAAATTCCTTCTCTGGGCTCTTCCGGTAGCGGCATAACCTTTTCCTCAATTCTTTTGTATCCATTCCATCCCGGTAAGGTTATTCCGAGACTTGGGTCTTAGCTGACGGGTCTGGCGCCAATACTAAACAACTATCGATATCTCATGGTGGTCAACAATTTATGGTTTCTCCTGCACAAAACGGGTCTGGGTTGAACCTTACCGTATGACCTACGATTGGCAACGACTACCTTGTACAAGGGAAAAATACTTATACCATTCTAAGGTTTAAACAAGGTTTTGATCATCGTCTCTCTACTATAGGTAAGTCACTCAGATTTACCATCCCACATAGCAAGGCGAATAATAAGAGTAAGTCGGTATGGTGATCAATCCATCCCGCACCCAAATCATTATCTTGTACATGGTTTAACGAATCTCGCATTCTAACACTCGGTCATCCTCACAAGCATTGCAGAATTTCTCTTGTCGACGAACCAAGTTCGGATAAATCCATTGATTCTGCAAGCCAAACAACCATCTATCGTTCCTTAACAACTCTCAGGTTTTGCGTTGCTCCTATAAAATCGTCGGTGGGTAAAGGCATATCCTCTTCCAAGGGTTTTCCTTCAGCAAGGGTGTGCTTGCTTCTTGGCAGGTCCTGGGGCCTGTGGGTTATGGCCCATCTCATCACTTGTATACCTTGAACTCATCATCGGGTTAACTGATCATTATCCCAACATTCAGCTTCCTAGCATTCTTAAATCCATCCAATGACACTGTCTCCATCTTCCTTCTATTGTATCACACTAAGACGTGATTACTCAAACTCATCATGGAATTTCCATTGATCCATATTTCCAACATCATATCTCCTTTATATCCAATAGTACTTCATCTCTTCATCCTCGTGGGTATCCCACATACCAAGAAAAAAAACTCATACTTATGAAGTCCATACTCCACTTCGTGGAACATCGTTATCCTTTCTCGGGTCAAGCATCCTTACAGGGGGAATATTGGCCATCTCTGCATGGCACTTCTTCAACTGGGAAACGTGAAACACATCATGAACTTCTGTCAGTCCTTCGGGTGACTCCAACTTGTTAGCCACTTCTCCCATACGCTCCAAACTCGTTATGGTCCTACAAATCTCGGGGCTAACTTTCCATTAACTCCAGATTGTTTAACTCCTCGCAGAGGGGACACACGAAGACATGCTCTGTCTCCAATTTCATAGACTACCTCCTTGCATTTTTGAGTCTACAATACTCTTCTTCCTGGATTGAGCTACCTTCAGTCTATCTCGAATCAACTTAACATTCTCTTCTGAATCCTTGATCACATTTGGTCCAAACAACTGACGGTCTCCAACTTCATCCCACATCAATGGTGTCTGGCTCCTTCTCCCATACAAAGCTTAAAAAGGGGCCATCTTCAAACTGACTTGGTAGTTGTTGTTGAATGAGAACTCCGCGTAAGGTAGATTATCATCCCTACTGGATCCATAATCTAGCGCACATGCTCTCAACATGTCCTCCAGAATCTGATTGACTCTCTCGTTTTATCCATCTGTCTGCAGATGAAAGGCTGTACTGAACTCTAGCCTAGTACCCAAAGTGTGGTGCAGCTGATTCCAAAACTTTGAGGTAAACTATGTTCCTCTATCTGATACGATGGTCCTCGGAACTCCATGCAGACATATGATTCTGGGAAAATATATCTTGGCCAACTTCTCACTTGTATAGGTGGTATTCACTGGGATAAAGTGAGCCACTTTGGTCAAGCAAATCAACTACTACCCAGAGAGAATCATATCCTAATCGGGTTCTGGGAAATCCGGTAATGAAATCCATGCTAAGCTTATCCCCACTTCCATTCGGGTATCGGCATAGGCTGTAGTAATTCGACTGGCTTCTGATGCTCTGCCTTTACTCTCTAGCATACATCATCTACGACTACATACTCTGCAATATCCTTCTTCATACCAGTCCACCAGAAACACTCCTTCAAATCCAAATACATCATGGTGTTTCCAGGGCGAATCGAGTATGGTGAGTCATGAGCCTCTTGAAGTATTTACTTCCTGATCTTTACATTATTGGGAACATATACACGGTCCTTGAACCATAAGGTGTCGTGCTCATCCTTACAAAAACATTTGGCCCTTCCTTTGCTCATCCTCTCTTTTAACTCAGCAATCTCTTTGTCATACTTCTGAGCTTCACGAATCTTTCTCAACAATGTAGACTGAACTTCCATTGCTGCAACAAAACCTTTGGGAACAATCTCCAACTGAAGTTCCCTGAGATCCTCGGCTAACTCCTTTGGTAATCCCCCACTTATGAGGGTATTCATCCTTGTTTTCTTTATGATTGTGTCCTATTTTTCCACAAAGCTTGTATGCACAAGGTTTCTTCATATCATTTCCATAAGGCTTCAACTTCTGGGACACAAACTAAGACTTTAGCAAAGTCAACTTAAATTCTTCTCAAGTGGTTACTCTTTGCCATTCATTGATGGTTTGGTACATCCTCCACCAAGTAGCAGCACCTCTTTCAAAACTCTAAAGAGCATGCTGGGTCATATCCTTTCCGGTTATAGGGTTATTCTCCATTTGATTCTCCATGTTCTGAATCCATTGGTCCATCTCCAATTGACTCATCGGTCCAGAAAATACAAGCTCATCTCCATTCATCCTCTATTGGGTCCATGGGTCTTGGGGTGGGATAGGAGAGATAGAGAGGGATACACACAATACAAACAAAAGTTTTGAAAAGACAGGTTTTATTGTGGCTGTCGGAAAATCATCAAACAAATGACATCTCACAACGTCGCATCTAACGTCGGTATAAAATAGGGGTTTGGTCTTCTAATGGTCTATAGATCTCAACGTCATCAAACTCTTCAAGTCTTGGTCATGTCTCCGATGGCTCCCTTCTGATCATGCTTGTCCTTCTCAAGTTCTTTGGCCACATCATCTCTGTTGACGCGAAGTCTCTCATGACATCCTTTAATGTTCTCGAGTGGCACTCCAAACTTCTGGGTTACAACATCCTTGTCATGAACCATGTCCTCCTGTCCTTCAGTTCCTGACGAATCTCCGGTATCTCGAGGTTTTGCTCCTCCAGCTAGACTACTTTCAGCTTCTGGGTCCTGAGTTGTTCATGAACTGCTT
This sequence comes from Triticum dicoccoides, assembly GCF_002162155.2. Lineage (NCBI taxonomy): Eukaryota > Viridiplantae > Streptophyta > Magnoliopsida > Poales > Poaceae > Triticum > Triticum dicoccoides. The sequence continues at coordinate 537,692,477 of NC_041383.1, read as the reverse complement.
CCTTATCAAATACAGCTTCCCGAAGGTCCATCTTAAACTTCCTGATGTAATACTCCAGATCCTGGTGATACATCGGCTAAGGTTAAATCTTCTCCTTGCCGTTAGGTGCTCCATCAGCCTTCTACCATCCAATCTTTCCATGCATATGCATGCTTAACTCAGCACGGTGATAATAGTATAAGCGGGCAATATCATCATGGATAACCGTGTTTATGCCCATGTTACTGCCATGAGCTATCATTCCATAATGGATATCTCCTGCCTTGGGGCTTTCTTGAAAAATGAGTTCTAATGCTCCATGTTCCAGTCTTTCTCCGATACACCTTGATCTCGGGTATTGACAGCTTCCTTAGTCTGCCAAGTTCCATAAGTGTAGCCTTCCTTTGTCATACCAAATCTGGAAATTCTTCATATTCTCCTAGTCTTTATCCGTCGTAGTTTCCATCATTATAATCCTTGGAAAAATCCTCTTCATTCCGAAGTGGTCTTAGTTGTCCGATATCTGGTCCTTCTTGGAGTGGTCTCATCAGTCGAATCTTCGAGGATCAAAAGGGGAAAGGGGTATGGTCTCACTAAAAAGGAATATTTGAATAAGCTCAGAAGAGAAAAGAGGTAAAAGATTCTTTTGAAAAGAAAGTTGTAGAGAAAAAATCTTTCCTATGGGCTTGCCAGTTTCTAGGGTCACGTCCTACAGTCAACATGTGCTCTAATACCATCTTGTAGCGACCCGACCCGAATGGGTCAAGTCTCTGTGCTTACGTGTCATCTCTGGATCGGTATGCTGACACACACAGTACTCGAGGATTTATAACAGAGGTAAATCACATGTATACAGTAACGTAAATACTATTACCTCAATCCAAATATAGCGGAAGCAACAAGGTTGTGGATTCCCATCAACACCAACGACAAAGTTGAGTATAGGAAATCGTAACCCTAACATATCACTTACTCGTCGTCTAAAAAGTCTGCAACATGAAAAGTTGCATCCCGAAAACGGGTCAGCACATGGAATATGCTGGCAATGTAACACATAGAGAGTAATGAAAGAATAAGCCTATACTACATGCATTTATGGCTGGTGGAAAGCTCTATGGTTACAGTTTTTGCGAAAAGCCAATTTTTCCCTACTTCAAAGGAATAAATTTATTTAACTATCATGGTAGTTGTTAAACATTGAGAATGGTTGACAGCATTCTCAATCCCAATTAAAAAGTACTCATTTAAAACCCAACAATATTAATTAGAAGTAACATGTTGAGATTCAACAGGATAATCTAAGTACTAGATACTCAAGACGTCCATAACCGGGGACACGGCTAATCATGATTAGTTTGTACACTCTGCAGAGGTTTGCGCACTTTTCCCCACAAGACTCGATCACCTCCAATTGGTTTCTCGCACTTCATGGTGTTTAAGAAACGGATGACCGAGACATAGTCTTTCAGAAGCACTAGCCCTTACGACGGGTAGACCGGTACACCTACATCCCCTACATCTGCTAGTCCACCACTATAAGGGTTCGCACGACTTAGTCAACTATGCCAGAGCCCATAATGGCTTGTGGCTGCACACGTAAGTTACTAGTATGAATTATCTTATGATCCCTTTGAGCCTGGGTGGCGGTCCATAGGAAAAATCACACGGTACCCCCGGGATTTCCAAAAAAAAAGGCAATCACTGGATACCCCAGGTGCCTCAATCCACCCAGATGTGTATTTAAGTTGCCACCTTAGATAAACCATTAATAACAATCTCACATCTGTCATGGATATTCACTCACCCAATCCACGTCTACTAGCATAGCATGGCATAATAAGAAAACGCAGAAGTAACTCCCAAAGGTTTCATAAGTAATACAGGTAATAGGTACTACCTCATCTACTTCCCATCCCACAATTTAATTAGATCCTAATCATGCAATGTTTGAGGATTGATCTAATGCATAAAAACTGGGTAGTAGAAAAGATATGATCAAGTGTTACTTGCCTGCAATGTTGATGAAGATGATTCGCACTCAACTCCTGATAGTTCTATTCGTCACACTCCGGTCAATCTATCGTAAGCAAGCAATAGTAACCACACATAAGCAATCACTCAAAAGATCGGAAAGAACGAAGAAAACGATTCAAAAAATATCAAAACCAAGCAAGTAACTCTTGCAACATAAAACAATTTCCAACAGTAACAAAATTATGTGAATTTGGCCTTATCAGAAAGTTTAGGTCAAGAGCTTCGAGATGCAAAAAGAATCAACTCAAACAGAGTTATAAAACTCAAGTTATGATCAAACGAAGTTCAAATTCAAATCTGGTCTAATTCAAATTTAAACTTTCAAAAACATGTTTGGGTTGGATTACTGGATAGAGGGGATCATAACGAAGAAGTGGGCATTGGTTTCGTTGGATTTGGACTAACGAGTAAAAAGTAGTGAGCGTTTGAAGCCCAGGGGCTAATCTGTAACTAAAATATTCATAGACGGGTCCCTGGCCGAAAATAAAATAAAACGAAAAGGCTATTTAACGAACGTTCGTTACCAAGGGCTTATTGAACGAACAGTGCGCCAGATAAGAAAAAAAAAACGAACGGAGTCAGATCCGTTGGATTGAGATCCGACGGACGAGATTAGAGCGGGGTGGTTACCACGGCGGCGGCGAGATCCGGCGATGTCGGCGGCGGTTCCGGCGACGGGGCGAGACGCGGGTGGCGGCGCAGGCGAGCGACGAGGGGAGGCTGCGAGCAGCGGATGCAGCAGAGGGCGGCCGGGCGACGAAGTAAGGCGGCGGCGGCGCGGGATGTGCGGCGAGATGCGGCAGTAGGCGGCGGCGGCGAGATCCGCGGTGGCGGCGCGAGGCGAGGGGAGAGAGAGAGGTCGGGGCCCGGGGCTCCGGCTTATATAGAGGGGCCGGGGAGGAGCTTCTTGGGGAAGGGGGCAGAAGAGGCGGCGCGGGAGTCCGGCCATGGGACGGCGGCGGCGGCGCTCCCGTGCGGGGGTCGGTCTCCTGCGGAAGATCGAGGACGGGGCGATGGCGGCTGGGCTGGGCCGCGGCCTGGCAGGAAGCTGGGCCGGCCCAGTTCGGCGGAGGGGGAGTTTTTTTTAAATCATTTACCAGGCGAAGTCAAAATAATAAAACCAAATAAATCAAAATATTATATAGGCATATAATAAATCAAAATCTTCAGAAAAATATTTTCTACGACTTGAACATTTTTCTAAAGTGAAATAAAATACACACAAATTCAAATAAAGCAAAGAGTGCTTCTGGTCCAATAAAATCCAACAAAAATCATTTTAAAAAAACCAAAATGAATTCAAATTTATTTCTCTTCAATTTTCTGATGTAGGGAATCATGTTACCCTATTTTCCATATATTTTATTTTTGGAGAAAACTAGTTTGAATAAAACTCAAATAACTCCAAATTGAAAATGAATTCAAAGGAACTTTGAATTTAATTCTTTGAAACTCCCAACTCATATTTCATATAATTTGAAGAAGTCATTTTATCTTCGCTCGTGAAAATCATTGAGTTGCTTGAAGTTTTCTGAATTGGAAATATTTCCAAATGAAATTCAAATATTTTCAAATACCCTTTCATTTAAAATAAATGGAAGAAGTCATGTCATCTTCTCTCCAGGGTTTTGTGATGAAAAGAATTTGAATTCACGAAGATCATAAAAGCAAAATGAAAGTTTGGGAAAGTCCTTTTATTCCCTCTCATTTAACTTTCAAAAGTTTCGAATTTCACTCAATCAATCAAATCTATCTATTTATTATAACATTCCAAAATTTAAAATTTTGGGATGTTACATGGAGAACTGGTTTCCCATGGCGCTCAAGGATAGGCCCCGCACCTGGCTGCTGAACCTGGCTCCAGGCACGATTTCCTCGTGGGACGAGATGCGCACCCGCTTCATCGCCAACTTCCAGGGTACTCGCGACCGGCCACCCGCCGTGAGCGACATGCGCCGTATCAAGCAGCAACCAGGGGAAACCCTGCAGAAGTACATCCAGCGCTTCAACAACACGCGCCTCAAGATTCCCAAGGTGACCGAGGAGGCCATCATCTCAGCCTTCTCCGACGGCGTGCGCGATGTCAAGATGAAGGAGGAGCTGGTGATGCATGAAGACCTATGCACTTCCTTGGAGCTGTTCAACTTGGCGACCAAGTGCGCCAGGGCTGAGGAAGGGCGTCTCTCCCTCCTCGAGCTGCCTACCGCAGACCCAGAAGAGAAGAAGCCCAAGGCCAAGGACGTGAAGCGCAAGGGGGCTGCCGTGCTCGCGGCAGAACCAGACACCAAGCGGGGCAGAGATCAGCCCGAATCCTCCAAGGGCAGTCGGTACTGCGTGTACCACGACCTCCACACCCACAACACCAATGAATGCCAAGAGCTCCGAGCCATACGTGAAGGAAGGGTCGGCCGACGTCCCGACCGCAGTGACCGGCGCTATGACCGAGGAGGAGGAAGGAACGCAGGACGCTGGGAAGACCGCGGCCCTCGCCAAGGGTGGCGCGAACAACCTCGCGAGGATCGCTGGCAGGACCCACCTCGCGAGGGAGCCTGGAGGGATCAGCCTCACGAGGATCACCCGCAAGGTAACGCAGGCCTCCCCCCGCTGCCGCTGCAGCCAAGGAGAAATGAGGACCGTCATCAGGACGAGGGGGCTGGGGGCTTCCAGGAGCCACGTGCGATCGCCTACATCCTAGGCGGAGCTCAAGCCCCAGCCTCTCAACGTATCTTCAAGCAGTTCGCCCGCGAAGTAAATGCAGTCCTCCCCAAGCTCGAGGCCACGCGCCCTTCTAAGGTGGTCGGCGTGCACCATCATGTTCAGCTTAGCGGATCAGCTCAAGTGCACGGCCACAGCCGGAGTCCTCCCGATGCTTTGTTCCCCAGTCATCAGCAATGTGCTAGTCACCAGGACCCTCATCGATGGTGGGGCAGGGCTCAATGTCCTGTCCGTGGAAACATTCAACAATCTCCAAGTGTCCTACAATCAGCTTCAGCCAACCAAGCCTTTCTCCGGAGTCACCGACAGCTCCACGGTCCCAATTGGGCAGGTCCGCCTCCCTGTCACCTTCGGGGCACGCGACAACTACCGCACCAAGCTCATCGACTTTGACGGCGCCCACATTCGCCAGCCATACAATGCCATCCTCGGGTACCCAGCGCTGGCCAAGTTCATGGCCGTAACCCACCACGGCTACAACGTCCTCAAGATGCCAGGAAGTGGCGGAGTCATCACGGTGCCCTGCGAAGAGAAAGACGCGGTGTGCTCCCTGGAACGAGCCTTTCAGGCCGCATCACTGGAAGACCCAGATTGCGGAAGCAGGAGGCTTCCCGAGGTCACCCCCAAGAAGAAGAAGACATCGTCCGGCCCGCCCCTTCGGAGGCAGGCCCCTCAGGGCCCGCGCCTGCCCAGGGGGAACCTCCTTCCATCGCATAGGGAAGCGCGCCCGACGCCCTCCTCAGGCAGGGCTCGGGGGCTCTCCCCTGGAGGGCCGCCGACCTTGCCAAGGTCACAAGGGAGGCGCTTGGGCACCACTTGGAGGCGTGTTTCGAAGCACGTTTCCCTCAAGAAGAAGCAAGGCAAGGAGGGCCAAACCCTCAGGAGTTCGTCAGCAAGGCCATTCAGGAGCTACAAGAGTCAAGAGTCATGAGAGGCAGCCGCCGCTTACCCGCTGTGGCCCCCCATCCAGGCGAGGATGGTGGGCTACGCGTCTGCATCGACATACCAGGGCTCAACCAAGCCGCCTCTCAGGATCGCCTTTGGCCCTCGCCAGTGGGGCGCTGCGAAGGTCCACCCCACAGCTATGTTCGCATGCCTAATGGTTTGCCAAACGCGGCTGCCACGTACCAGCGCCTCGTGAGGGGCATCCTAGAGGCTCAAGAGGCCAGGCGTTCCGCAGCCCTGGCGGAGATGGAGATGGTCCGCGAGGAGCCACTAGCGCCTCCGGAGCCTCCCGAGGCCCCTGGGCGCAAGGGCTCGTGAGGATCGGCTCCCACAGCCCACCGAGTCTGCTACACCAACACCCCTTCGTCGTCAACGCTATCAGGTGACATCTTTCAAGTTTCATTTCCAGCTGGGATCGCCCTCATCGACATCTAACCAAGCTTGCGTGTTAAGGGTGGGGGGGTACCTGAGCATCACGACTCAGGGCTCCTACCGGCTCTCCAGCCCTCACCCTCCGGCCTTGTCCACGGCATCGCGACCTGGCATACCAGCGACGGCTGAGACCAGCTCGAGAGCCGGGACCCGAGGACGTAGAGCTCTGGCATCTAACCAAATTTGCAGGAACACACCCCAAGATAAGGCCCAGTGCCAGGCGCAACCCGCCTTGAGGTAGGGCCCCATGAGTCCCGCGCTGGCTCACGGGTGCCCAGATACACCTCATTAGGCCCTACCGTGCCAGCCACGTGTCAGGGCGGTGCTGTACACGCCCCGGGGGCTCCTCCCGGAGGGGAGCCCCCTCCCACGCACCAGTGAAAGCACCATGCTTCGCGCTGGCTAACGACAATGCCGAGGAGCGGCTATGCCCGTACACATACGGAAGCGCTATGCTCCGCGCTGGTGATAAACAACTGAGGGTGGCCCCCGGGCCGCATCAACCTTAGGGAGCCCAGAGATCAGTGTCTAGCCTCATCGCAACACCTTCCCTCGGGAGTGCCGCCCGAGGGGGCTGGGCACGGGGGCTGCGCCTGGGTCACGCCCAGACGCACGCCACCCAGCTAGGCCCCCCGGGCCTGGTTCGTCGCATGTCCCTCCCCGAGTGGAGGCAAGGTATGAAGGCTGTTTGAGCGTCAAGGGGGACTCCTGAGCATCGCAACTCAGGAGCCTAACTGGTCACGTAGCCCCTCACTCCTTAGTTCCGAAAGGCTAACGACTGTTGAGGTATGCGCGGGGCCGGGCTCTGCAGACGTAGAACGATAGATCCACCCGCATCTCACCTCCCTAAGGAGTCACCCCCACATCTCACCTCCCTACTTGCTATTCGAGCGCCAAGGGGGACTCCTGAGCATCGCGGCTCAGGAGCCTAACCTGTCACGTAGCCCCTCACTCCTTGGTTCCGTCCTGGTTTCCGGTCAGGGCTAACGGCGGCTGAGGTATGCGCGAGGCCGGGCTCTGCCGGCGTAGAACATAAGCAAGTAGGAAGGAAATAGCGCAAATTTCACGGAATTCAAAAGCAAATATTACAGTCCATACTATTATCATAGCACCAAATGCAAGTTTTAACGCCTCCCCGAGGCATGGTACATGTGCAGGAATTAAAAGCAGGACGGGAGCCACAACGAAGTCACTTGCCGGCGGTGGAGCTACGCGGAGCGGGTTTGCCTCGTGGAGCTGCAGGGTCGGCAGCGCCCCGCTTCGGCTTGGTGCTGAAGGCTCGAAACTTCCCCAGCAGAGCCTCCGCACGACCCTTCACGGCCTCAGCAGCGGCAGTGGCAAGCTCGCTGCTCACTGGCTCCAGCAGGCTGTCGAGGTCGACGTTGGGGTCGCGAAGATAGATGTGGGTAAGGACCCGCGTCAGCGCTGCAGAAGACAAGGCACGCGCCTCGGCCTCAGCCGTAGGGCCAAGGCCAAGGGTGACATCTTCAAGAGCACGAACCAGGAAGGGAAGCAGCTTGGCGGGGCCGTCCTCGGCGCCGACCAGCGGGCTCTCCAGGCCGCTCTCATAAAGCGTCTTCAGTGAAGTGCGAGCCTTCTCCTCCATCTCCGCGAAGGCAACGCGATCTTCCGCAAGAACCCGTGCCTTGCCGTCCAGCTCGACCTTCCTCGCCTCCAACTCTTGCTCCAGCGTGCCTAGGCGGTCACGATGCTTCTTGAGCTTGGCGTCCCGGTCCTTGACGGCCACCTCGCGAGCCTTCATGCCTTCCTCCTACTCTTGGCGAAGGCGGGTCTCCTCGGCGAGCTGGTCCTGCAGGCCCTGCAGCTCGCTCTCCAGCGCCTTGCAGCGACCTCGGACATTAGCCACCTCCCCCAAGGCGGCGTCGCGAGCAGCCTTCGCCCCAAGGACGGCTGCTTCTCCTTGTCGCAAGCCGTCGAGGCCTGGACCAGCGCCGCCTGAATCGAAGCGTCAGAGTGAATCCAGCCGGAAGCCGGCTCCAAGCGCCCGGCCACTAAACGAGGGTCGGCGCCTAAAAGATCTTGCCGCAGACGGTCCAGTTCGGCAGCAGCACGATCCAGAACAGTAGGAGGAGTCGGGGAAACAGCAGTCGGTGGAGTAGGAGGAGAAGACGGCAGCGTGACCACAGTATCCTGAGGTGGAGCATGTTGCGCCACAACGGTTGTGGTGGCATCAGGCAAGGGCACCTCGGGAGTCGCTTGGGCCGTGGGGGCTGAGCTCGCCCCAGCCGGCTCAGCCAGGCCTCGCGAGGACGCCCGGGAAGGAGAGGCCCGTGCATCACGGTCACCTTCTTTTGTGGGCAGAGGCGCAGCCCCGGATGGAACCTCAGGAGCTCCCTTCGACTTCTTCGCCGCGGGCGCCAGCCTGGCCGGGAGATACGAACGTCAAGCCCCGGCAGTAGAACATCAAATAAGACAGGAAACAAGCACTTATAGGTCGTCACTCGTGAGCTCGAGCAGCCTCCGGCCGTACTTGAAGCCCGAGAGCCGGCTGCAAGGATCAGCCTCAAGGAGGTCGGGAGCAGGAGGCGCGTCCGCGGATCGCCTCGGGGCTGGGGCAGACCCGCGAGGGATCAGCCCGGTCCGGTCCTTCTTCGGGATCGGGGGCAGGCTCCCACCGCCCTGCTCGTCATCATCCTCGTCGTCATCACTCAGAGAGAGGCGGAGAGCGTGGGACCTGCACCGAAGGGGGGAGCCCTCGACTCTCCGTCGGTCGCCTCGGAGTCAGGCCCTTTTTCCCACTCCCCTTCTTCCTTCTCTTCGCTGGAGTCGCCAGAGGACACGTCCATTGGGTCCTCGGGAGCCTCCGCGGGCACGGGCCCATCCCCGTTGAAGACGGGCATGGACTCCACTACCTGCTCCCAGTCCTCGCGGAGGAACAGGGGCGTAGGAGCGCCCTCCAACCTCACCACGTCGCCCCCGACCAAAGACTGGAGAACCGCAGCCAGGTCCTCGTCGGCCAAGACCGCGGGGCTCGGGTGGGGCCTCCACATCGGAAGTGAGTACTGACGAAGCGGAGCCAGCTGGTGCTCCAGGAATTCCGTCAGCAGCGATGCGCCAGTCAGCTTCGCCGCCGCCATGTTGGCCGTCCTCAGATCCGCGTCCATCTTCTCCAACACTAGCCTCGCGCGGGGGTCCATGAGCTCCACTCGGGACCAGTCGTCGGAGCTCGCGGGGTGGCCCGTGGGCAAGACCAGCCAAGGGTGGATGCGCCCAACATCTACCAAGACCCACTTGCTCCTGAAGCCCTCAATCCTCTTCCCGGGGTTCGAAATGGTGATGGAGCTATCGTCCGCGATGAAGCTCGCGCACCAAGAGATGGGACCACGAGAGGTCCGGAGGGAGAAGTAGTGGCACAGTAAGGCCACTGAGGGCTTCACCCCTACATGAGCCTCGCAATAGTAGGCGAAGATTGCCAGAAGATGGACTGAGTTGGGGTGGAGATGCAGAGCTTGAAGCTTGTAATGGCGGAGGATAGAGAAGAAGAACTCAGAAAAGGGAGGCACCAGACCGGTAACAATGGCGCTCACAAAGAGCGGATAGAAGGTGCTCCCTTGGCCCTCAGGAAGGGCAGAGCTAGCCTTGAACACCTTCGCCCCATCGATGCCCTGCGCCGCCGCCATCTGGCGCACCCGGGCAAGGCTCGCCTCCGACACATTCGGTGAGTCCAAGGCGGACGAATACCAAGCTCCGGCCGGGGCCTGGTGAGGCGCCATGTCTTGCTAGGGCGCGCGGACGAAGTAGATCTGAAGATTTCGGAGGCAGGAAGGAGAGGCGCAAGAAAGGGGATCTGAGCAGCAACCGGAGAAAGCAAAGGAGGCAAAAGCCTGGACAGATGCCGCTCTTTTATCAACTCGCGCGGTTGCTGAGCCGCCCACGTCTAATCAACCGCCATGCGGCGCCCAAGGCCGCAGGCTGTTAGGGCCCGTGGCGCTTCGCACTTGCCCTTTCGCCCCTCTGCTTTGCCAAGTCCGGGCGCGCCTTGGGCCTGGGGGCTACTGTCGGTGTTCTGGGAATGGGGGTCCCCAGACTTGCCTGCCTGCGGCCTACGGCGTGGCTCAAAGGGGGGCCCAGCACGGCCCATCTTCATCAACACAAGCTCAAGACCCTCACGAGGGGCCAAGCCTCAAGGGGCGGACAACAAGGAGCTTCCTCAGGCACGGCGTCGTCAGGATGGCTCACGAGGAAGCGGAGAGATCAAGGCGGGGTACCTCGCGAGGTGCCCATGACGCAAGCCATGACGACAAAGGGCGCCAATCAGGCGCTAGCCCGCGCAGTGTCCTCCTTTCCTCTTTGGTGCAAAGGGAGCAAGCGCGGGCGAGAGCATCAAGCAAAGGCATCCATTTCGGTGCAACAAGACCAAGACCAGCCCAACGGCAGGAAGGAAGTCATTGTGGAGCCCAAGCAGGGGTCACCACCAGAGCCTTTGACAGGCGAGGACCAACTTTAGTCAGGATAAGTGTACCCGATGTTCCCCTTCAAAATGGCCAATTGTTGGCGCCCTTCCCGCTCAATATTTGGGGAGAGGCCCAGGGCATTTGCCTATAAATAGGACTAGCCACCCCCATGGCAGAGGCAGCTAGCAGAGAGGCATCGAGGATCCTCACCAGAAAACCAGTAGAGAGAGCGACTGAACTCCTCCTAGCAGTTCATCGCACCAGCCAAGAACAGACCCTCGCGAGGCTGTTCTTTCTTGTATTGTTCATCAATAGCCCAAGAGGCAATCCACCACACCACACACTGGAGTAGGGTATTACACCACAATGGTGGCCTGAACCAGTATAAACTCTGTGTCTCTTGTGTTGTTCCTTTCGTAGTTTAGATCCTAGCGAGTTGGCGAGGAGCAGGTAGGTAGAGGGCGAAATCTCCGTGCGCACCCCAGTGTTCGAACCTCAAGGGTCTGCCGGAACCCGAAATCTGACAAATAGCATGCAGAAAAACAGAGCATAAGTATCAGGTCACCATCAGACTTAAATTTACAACTTATACAACAAAAGCTTCAGAAGGGCGAGAGTTGCAACTTAACAAAAAAAACACCCATATATATAGAGACTCGCTTGAAGACTAACTCAAATTTTCCCCCTTTGTCATCAAATGACCAAAAGGGACGAAAAGTGAGGACTAACGCCCCTGAAGAATTTCTTCGCGAAGTCGATGGAGGAGTGTCAGCGTTGTTGGGGTCGTTTGTTGGAGAAGGGCCTGCCGCAGTGTCGTCTAGATCTTCATTTTCATCAGTATCATGGGATGAAGAATATGAGCTGGGCACCAGAGGAGGAACTGCAACTTTCTTGAATTTCTTCGGTGGAAGCTTAGACCAGCCGAAGTCCTGCTTGAAGCCCATCTGCTTGAGATCTTCATCACCGTAAAGGTGAGATAGGATAGCCCAGGTGCGATAAAACACTTCATGGAGGTAGTAATGGTTCTTCTTCATTGAATTATATGTGGCAGTCATGTTGTGAAGAATAGAACGAAACTAATGTTTTACCCATTTGTGATTGCGATCCACCTTTTGATGAAGACTGAGGAGAAGCTCACGATCGGTCATCACCCTTTGAGCTGTTGCCTGAGGACTTTGCTTTGAGGCATTAGCGGCAGAATCATGAGTAGCAGAGTCATCATTGATGGAGTATGAAGCAACTTTGTGAAACTGTCCTTCCAATGGTCGAGTGCCCTCATCAATAATAGTAGTGGCCTTGCCCTTTTCATCAGCTGAGGAAAATGTCCGCTTGAGGACTTCAATTGGGGGCAAGTAGCTGCCATGGTTGAGTGTATCAGCTTTGTAGTTGAGTGAAGACCTTGATCTGATGAATATCATAATCCAAGGAGCATAAGGGTTCAACTCAAATGGGGACATTGCGACGTTTGCCAAAGTCCTCATGAAGAAATCATGGTAGTTCACAGGAATACCGTGCATGATATTGAAAAGCAGATTCTTCATGATGCCAGTGACTTCTTCATCATTCGAGTCGTGGCCTTTGATAGGACTCAATGTGTTCGTCAAGATGCGGTAGACAGTCCTTGGCACATATTGCAATTCCTTCACAAGGAATTTTGACCTTGAGGCTTGACCAGGCTTCAATGGCTTCATCAACACTTGCATGAAGTGATCTGATAGCTCAGTTTCAGAGTAGATGAGACGTGCACCTTCTGGGGGAGGACTGACTGGCATGGCACGAAGCAATTCAGTGGCGATGCCTTATAGTGTGTATTTTTGGTCATCCAGTCCAACACCCATGAGTTCACATCTTCAGCATTGCCGGTGATGTGCAGCATCACATAGAATTGAAGAATGAGTTCTTCATTCCAATCGCAAATGTCAGTGCACAAGTTGAGCAGGCCAGCATCATGAATGGCAGCGAGGACTGGCGTGAAGCAAGGCAGTGATTCCATATCCAAGTGAGGAATATGCTCATGGTCGAAGACTTTATCCTTGTTGAAAAGCACTGAAGAATAGAAATTTGCTTGACTGGCTCTCCAGAAGCGCTTCCTCCTCAAACGAGCAGAATCATAGGGATTGTAGTCCGTGAAGAATGCATGCTCATTGAAGAAGGCGCCAGCCTTGAACTTCAGAGTCTTGGAGAAGGGATTCTTCGGCTGGGGTTGAGGGGTGTCAGTGATTTGAAGAATAACCTCTGGTATGTCAATTTCTAGAGCCGCAGGCTGAGGAATTTCAGCTTCTGCGTTATTTCTCCATTTCTTCAGCAGCATTTTCATCGGCACTAGTGGCTGGAATTTCTTCATGAATGGAAGGGGTAGTGTGTATTTCTTCAGAGCCCATCTGAACTTCTGTTGGTGCTGGGGACTGAGGAATTTGCTGTAGTGGTGTGAACAGAGGAGAGTTGGGGTGTTGACTATCCCAAAAAATCACCGTTCATCACTGGATGGTGCAGCCAATGTCCACATCCTCATCCACTTCCATTTCTTCAATGCCGTCGTCTTCAGCAGTGAACTGAGGCGTTGGCGATGATACCTAGGGAGTTGAAGTGAAAGTCTCAACTTCAATTTCTTCATCCATCTGCTCTGTGGAAGTAGCAGAGGGATCTTCTTCAGCAGATTCTTCCGGAATCTAATATTCTTCACCATAAGGAACAAGTTGAGGCAATCGATATGCCAGTGGCCTTGGTCTTCAGCAGTGTGGGACCGGTTGATGAAGGATGAGCTGAAGAACTTGCTGAAGCTCCTGAGGTAATTGATATGCCAGTGGTCCTTTGACACGTGGCGAGATGCACAGGTGCTGAGGACTTTGCCGGCGGAGCTGAGGGTTTTGAAGCCCGAGGAATTTGTGTAGCTTGAGGAACTGGGGCAGCTTGAGGAATTTGCCTTGGTGGCACTGAGGAGATTGGCCGTGAGGGCATTGAAGAAGAACTTGGCCATGAGGGTATTGCTGAGGAATTTGGTTTCTTGGCTGGCTTCTTTGGCATAGCCTTCTTGCTTGAAGAAGCCTCAGCAACGGCAGCGGCAGCAGCAGAATCCTCATTAAAATTCTTCACTACTTCTTTGGCCTGCTTGGCCAACTTAGCTTACCGCTTGGCCCATTCATCAGCATAATGCTCACCATGTTTCAGGCTTGTTGGATCAGCTCTTTGGCCAGGTGCCAGAGGAGGTCTTGAGCATGGAGGGTTAAGAGCGAATTCATCTATTTGGGAGTGACATATTTGTACTCCCTCCACTCTCTTGCCCATCTTCTTTCAATCCTCTGTATGCGCACTTTGCGCTCATTCTTCATCTCCTTGCCATGAGTTGCCTCATCGGGCGTGCAGTACCCTGCATAGATGTCCGCAGGGATCTCAAAGGCAGTATTGACTTCAAGCTTCTTTCCTCCTTTCTGAGGCCTTTTACCATCTGCCATTTTCTTCAGCTGAGGAATTTGCACAATTGAGTTCTCTGAAGAAGTATGCAGCTTTTCTTCGAGGAACGCTGCAAATGAGTTAAGTTGATGAGAACCTAGTGATTCAGCAGCAGACATGTGTACCTGTGAATAGAGGATAGGTGCAAAGATTTTGGAGAGGTCATATGCATTCTCAGAAGTTTTTGTAAAACATAACAAGTTTGTGGAAATTGACCCGATGTGTCTTGAAGAATTTCACTAAGCGCTCTTTGAGTTAAGTTCCAGAGTTGTGCAGATCGTGAGATTCACACAATTGTGGAATCATGAAGAAAAACGTCACTTAGAGAAACAGATCAAGAACTGAAGATTTGTGCTAGGTGTTTAGAGTGTGGAGGTTGACGAATAAACACCTTCTGAAGATTTGATGAAAATCATCAGTAGAATAAATGCGGTAAAAGTAACTTTTAATTACCCTTGATGAAAAACACGACGAACTGGAAGAGTAGATTTGGAAGTTCGTCGGCTCGGATCTTCCACACCCTAACTTGGCGGAGGAAGACGTCTACGGCGGCGGCGAAGGGAAGATTTCTGTGGCCGGTGCGAGTTCGACGACGACGAGGTCGAGGCAGTGAAGCTCTTCCTCATCGAAGACGATGGATGTAGCGGCGGCACTAGGGCTTGAGAAGCTCGAGCGAGGGAGTGAGGTTGAGCAGAGTAAAAACGGTAGATCTTGCCTCACTAGCGGTAGATCTTCCCGAAGTAGGCGATCTCCTTGCCCTTACAAACTCCTTGGTTCAACTCCACAATCTTGTCGGAGGCTCCCAAGTGACACCTAGCCAATCTAGGAGCCACCACTCTCCAAGAAGTAACAAATGGTGTGTTGATGGTGAACTCCTTGCTCTTGTGCTTCAGATGATAGTCTCCCCAACACTCAACTCTCTCTCACAGGATTTGGATTTGGTGGAAAGAAGATTTGAGTGGAAAGCAACTTGGGGAAGGCTAGAGATCAAGATTCATATGGTTGGAATGGAATATCTTGGCCTCAACACATGAGTAGGTGGTTCCTTCTCAGAAATAGCAAGTTGGAAGTGTAGGTTTGTTCTGATGGCTCTCTCCACGAATGAAGTGGAGGTGGAGGGGTATATATAGCCTCCACACAAAATCTAACTGTTACACACAACTTGCCAAACTCGGTGTGACCGAATTGGTAAACTCGGTCAGACCGATTCAGCAAATCTAGTGACCGTTAGGATGTTCGGTGGGACCGACATGCAACTCGGTAGGACCGATATGGTTAGGGTTCGGGCATAACGTAATTTTGGTGAGACCGATTACACAAACTCGGTGAGACTGATTTTGGTAATAAGCTAACCAGAGAGTTGGTCAGGTAAACTCGGTGGGACCGGTTCGCTCATTTCGGTGGGACCGAAATGTTACGAAAAGGAAACAGGGAGTTTACATTGCAATCTCGGTGGGACCGATCGCTCATCTCAGTGGTACCGAAACGTTACGAAGGGAAACAGAGAGATTACAACCCCATCTCGGTGAGACCGAGATCCCTATCAGTGAGACCGATTTGCCTAGGGTTTTTGGCAGTAGCTATGACATCTGAACTCGGTGGCGCCGGGTAGAAAGAATCGGTGGGGCCGAGTTTTACTTAAGGTTTAGGTCATATGTGGATATGAGAAAGTAGTTGAGGGTTCTGGAGCATAGCACTAAGCACTGTGGAGCAATAAACTCATTAAGCAACACCTCATCCCTCCTTGATAGTATTGGCTTTTCCTATAGACTCAATGTGATCTTGGATCACTAAAATATAAAATGTAGAGTCTTGAGATTTTGAGCTTGAGCCAATCCTTTTATCCTTAGCATTTTGAGGGGTCCACTTTTCTCATCCTTGCCATGCCATTCATTGAGCTTTTCCTGAAATATTCATCTTGGAATGATGTTAGCTCAATGAGCTATATGTTGTTAGGAATTACCAAAACCACCTAGGGATAGTTGCACTTTCACGCGTACATAGCAGTAGAAAAAGAACTACGATGGCATATGCTACACCACGTGTCGGCGTTCTGGGAACGGCGGTCCCCAGACTTGCCTGCCTGCGGCCTGCGGCGTGGCTCAAGTGGTGGCCCAGAACGGCCCATCTTCATCAGCACAGGACTCAAGACCCTCGCGAGGGGCCAAGCCTCGCGAGGCGAACGACGCAAGGCTTCCTCAGGGACGGCCTCGCGAGGCAGGCTCGCGAGGAGATGGAGAGATCAAGGCAGGGTACCTCGCAAGGTGCTCGTGGCGCAAGCCATGACGATCGAGACCAGGCGGGCACCAGGCGGGCGTCGGCCTGTGCAGTGTCCTTGTTTCCTCTTTGGTGCAAAGGGGGCAAGCACAGACATGGAGTACCGAGGCATCAGGCAAAGGTTGCCATTTCAATGCAACGAGACCAAAACCAGCGGAGCGGCAGGATGGATGTCACTGTGGAGCCCAAGACGGTGTTATCACCAGTGCTTTTGGCAGCCGAAGACCAACTTTGTTCAGGATAACTTGTACTATATGTTCCCCTTCAAAATGGCCATTGTTGGCACCCTTCCCGCTCAATATTTGGGAAGAGGCCCAGGGCCTCTATAAATAGAGCTAGCCACCATAGAGTAGGGGCAGCTGATCCAGACTTTGGAGAAGCCTAGAGAGAGAGAGAGAAGCATTCGAACTCACCCGAGCAGTTCATCGCATCAGCCCAAGAACACCACTTGCGAGGCCATTCTCCCTTTGTACTGTTCATCATCAGCCCCTGAGGCAATCCACCACACCACACACTAGAGTAGGGTATTACACCACAACGGTGGCCCGAACCAGTATAAATCTTGTGTCCCTTGTGTTGTTCATCGTTTCCAGCTTAGATCTCACGAGGCGATTGAGCGTAGATCGGTAGGGGAGAGATCTTTGTGCACACCCTAGTGTTTGAACCTCAAGGGTCTGCCGGAACCCAACATCCGACATTTGGCGTGCTAGGTAGGGGTGCGCCGGAGCTCTCCCTTCCATTGGCCCGTTCCCCATCAACACCACGCTCCGCCCGCATGGCGGCCAACGCACCGCCTGCTCCAGCTGTCGATGCCGACGCGGAGACCAGGGGCTCCGAGCCCTAGCCCCCGCCTTACGACAGGTGCGGTGGCCGCACAAGTTCAAGATGGACATGCCACCGCGCTACAACGGCACGGTCGACCCCGCGGGCCTTCCTACTGGCATATGAAGAAGCCGTCCTCAAGGCCGGAGGCGACGACAAGGTCATGGCGAACTGGCTGCCCATGGCCCTCACCAGCGTCCCGCGCGTGTGGCTTCTCCACCTTCCAGCGGCTTCTGTGGCCTACTGGGAGGAGTTGTGCAACCTCTTCCTCGCCCATCATGCTGCGCCGGCACCCCCAGTCGTCGCGGCCATCCTTGGCAGATCGCGAGCGCCACCTTCGAGCCGCCACGTCAAGCCGTTCGTCCGCCAGATCGGCGCCGCCCTCAAGCACCGAGAAACTCCCCTGGGCTCTGTGGCACCCAAAGCTGATTTGACCTTCAGCTCGGATGATCACCCCTCCAACATCGCCTATGCGGGCGCGCTCCCGATGTTATGCACCCCCACCATCTGCCAAGTGGCCATCACTAGGACCCTCATCGATGGTGGTGCTGGCCTCAATGTGCTCTCGGTGGAGGCCTTCAGCCTCCTTCACGTGCCGCTAGAGGGGCTTCAACCCAGCAGGCCCTTCTTGGGCGTCGGAGGCGGTTCTGCCGGCTCCCTGGGGCAGATCCGCCTCCCGATGACCTTCGGCACCCACGACAACTTCTGGACGGAGCTGATCGACTTCGACATCGCCCACATTGGCGTCCCGTACAATGCCATCCTCGGCTTCCCAGCCTTGGCCCAGTTCATGGCAGCGACTCACCCGACGTACAGCCTCATGAAGATGCCCGGGAGCAGGGGCGTCCTTACCGTGTCCGGAGACACAAGGGATGCGCTGCAGGTGCTCAAGCTTGCTTTCAAGATGGCCGCGGTGGCGCAGCCCGCTAGCGGAGATGTCCTCGAGCCCAAGGGGGCTGCACCGGCTAAGAAGAAGCAGCTATTCAGCCAAGACAAGGCGGAGACCAAGCAGGTACCGGTCGACGAGGCTGGATCCACTGGCGCCACCTTCACCATAGGCGCCAACCTTGAGCCTGAGCAGGAGGAGGCCCTAGTCAGGTTTCTACGCGCAAACAAGAAGGTGTTTGCATGGGAGCCTAATCAGCTGGCAGGGGTCCCACGGGATGTAATTGAACATCATCTCAACGTGTGCCCCAACATGCGCCCCGTGAAGCAGAAGGCAAGGCGGCAGTCCACTGAAAAGCAGGCCTTCATCATCCAAGAAACCCGCAAGTTAGAGGCAGCAGGAGTCATTCGCGAGGTTTGCTACCCTGATTGGCTGGCCAACCCTGTTGTCGTGCCAAAAAAGGGAGGAAAGGAACGCATGTGTGTCGACTTCACCAACCTCAACAAGGCCTACCCACAGGATCCATTCCTACTCCCTCGCATCGACCAGATTGTCAACTCTACCGCAGAGTGTGACCTATTGTGCTTCCTGGATGCCTTCTCAGGCTATCACTAGATCAAGATGGCGGTAGAAGACGTGGAGAAAACGGCCTTCCTGACCCCGTGTGGAGTATACTGCTATACCTGCATGTCATTTGGGTTGCGCAATGCAGGCGCGACCTTTCAGCGGCTGATGCACATCGCCTTGGGCCGGCAGCTCGGGAGGAACGCTGAAGCTTACGTCGATGACATTGTGGTGAAGTCTCGGGAGGCAAAAACCCTGATACAGGACCTGGAAGAAACCTTCGCAAGCCTCAATGAAGTGGACCTGCGGCTCAACCTGGAGAAGTGCGTGTTCGGAGTCCCCTCGGGCAAGCTCCTGGGCTTCCTCGTGTCCCACAGGGACATCGAGGCCAACCCAGAGAAGGTCAAGGCGGTCGAGGACATGAACCCGCCGAAGACCCTCAGAGAAATGCAGAAGCTCACCGGGCGTGTTACCGTGTTAGGGCGTTTCATCTCCAAGCTGGGGGAGCGAGCACTGCCCTTCTTCAAGCTGATGAAGAAGAAAGGCACCTTCGAATGGACTAAAGAGGCCGACAAAGCATTCCAAGATCTCAAGAGGTACCTTACCAGCCCTCCGGTGATGGTAGCTCCGCGCCCTCGGGAGCCCTTGGTGCTCTACCTTGCAGCCACCCCCTATTCCGACAGCGCTGCCCTGGTGGCGGTTAGAGAGGAGCACTAGGCCAAGGCCGCAGCCGCAGCCTCGGCCGAAGCAGAGCAAGGCTAGGAAGGCCTCACGAAGACCACGACCGCAGCAGAAAAGGATCAGCCTCATCAGGGGAACGCACCTGGTGCGGAGGAGGCCCCTCCAGACGACCAAGCGCTGGGGGCTACGTCCTCTCAGGAGGTACCTCAACCTCCAGAGGGCGCGGGCTGCGCCAGCACCCTCAACCTCGTCGAGCACCCGGTACACTTCGTCAGCACGGTGCTACGGGACACGAGGGCGCGGTACCCCATGCCCCAGAAACTCCTCCTAGCACTGTTAGTGGCTTCGCGCAAGCTGCGACACTACTTTCAAGGCCACCCCATCAAGGTCGTCTCAGCATACCCCTTGGAAAGGGTACTCAGGAGCCCCAACTCAGCTGGAAGAGTCGCTGAATGGAACATCGAACTGCAAGAATTTCTGCTGGAATTCAGCACGACCAGAGTTGTCAAGGGAGCCGCACTTGCAGATTTTGTGGCGGAATGGGCAGAGGCACCGGGGCTCAAAGCAGGCGAGGACCGGTCGCTTTCCCCAGGAAGTGAAGCCCTGGATGTCTGGATCATGTACTTTGATGAAGCGTTCTCACGACGGGGCACGGGGGCTAGCGCAGTGCTCATATCCCCCACTCAGGACAAGCTCTATTATGCTGTGCAACTCTGCTTCCAGCATGGAGAGAAGGTCTCCAACAATATAGCAGAGTACGAGGGCCTGATAGCGGGCTTCAAAGCTGCAATCGCCTGGGGGGTGAAGCGCCTCGCCATCAAGGGCGACTCAAAACTCCTCGTCAACTTCTCCAACAAGTTATATGAGCTGAAGGATGAGCACATGGAAGCATATCTCGCAGAGGTCCGCAGGATGGAGAAACAGTTTTGGGGGCTGGAGTTGCAACATGTGCCTCGTGGAACCAATCAAGAGGCTGATGACATCGCCAAGAGGGCGTCTAAGCGGTTGCCTCAGGAGCCTGGCGTCTTCGAGGAGCGACTCTTCAAACCCTCGGCAGCGCCATCTCTATCAAGCACGACACAGCCTAGGGAGGAGCTCCCTCAACCGCCTGCATCGGGAGCCCCGGCCTGTGGCCCAACCTCAAGGGCACGCTTGCTCCTGGCGCTGGAGCCTCAGGAGAGATGTTGGACCACGGAGTTCAAGGATTACTTGATGCAAGGGACCCTGTCGGAGAAGGAGGAGGACGTGGAGCGCGTGGCGCGGCAGGCCACGGCCTACTGCATCCAAGACGGAGAGCTCTAACGAAAACGGCCGAATGACGTTAGTCTATGTTGCATCTCCAGGGAGCAATGAAAAGAGCTGCTCGCAGACATTCATGGAGGAGATTGCGGGCACCACTTGTCTTTGCGCACACTCGTCGGCAAGGCGTTTCGCAGCGGTTTCTATTGGCCAACAGCACTCAACGACGCAATCGAGCTGGTGAAGGCTTGTGAAGCCTGTCAGTTCCACGCCAAGCAGATTCACCAGCCAGCTCAGGGCCTTCAGACCATTCCCCTCTCGTGGCCATTCGCTGTTTGGGGACTGGACATCCTTGGCCCATTTTCTCGGGCACCAGGGGGCTATCGCTACCTTTACGTCGCCATTGACAAATTCACTAAGTGGGCCGAAGTGGAAGCTTTCTGCACCATCCCAGCTGGCTCAGCAGTCAAGTTCATTACTCGTGAGCCGGTTTGGGGTACCCAATTGCATCATCACCGACAACGGTTCGTAGTTCACCAGCAATCTTTTCAAAACATATTGTGCTAACCTTGGAACGCAAATATGCTACGCTTCGGTGGCGCACCCTTGGAGCAACGGCCAAGCTGAGCGCGCCAACACGGAGGTCCTGAAGGGCCTCAAAACCCGAACCTTTAGGAAGAAGCTGGAGGCCTGTGGCAGGGGCTAGCACGACGAGCTCCAGTCCGTGCTATGGTCCATCCGTACTACCACTACCGAGTCGACCGGTGAAACCCCGTTCTTCCTCGTCTACGGTGCTGAGGCGGTCCTTCCTCATGAGGTCAGGCATCGCTCCGCGCGGGTCCTGGCTTTCGACGAAGCGCAGCAGGACGCCATGCGGGGGGTGGACCTCGTGCTTGGGGAGGAACCTCATCAGGAGGTTGCGCTTCGGGCTGCAAGATACCAACAAGCACTGCGGCGGTACCACTGCCACAGCATCCGCCCTAGGACCCTCGAGGTAGGTGACCTCGTGCTCAGACGGGTGCTCTCCAGGGAGGGGCTGCACAAGCTCTCGCCCATGTGGGAGGGCCCGTTCAAGGTTGCTCATGTCTCTATGCTCGGCGCTGCATGCTTGGAGACTCGGGAGGGGGTGCCCATCCCGAACGCGTGGAACATCCAGCATCTCCGGAAGTTCTACCCTTGAAGAAAGGCCCAGAGCCTGTAAAGTAGGCCCGGCGCCTGTGAAGCTAGACAAACCAAGAAAGGCCCGATGCCTGTGAAGAAGGCCAACTCCTGTGAAGCTCATTTCCCCGAGAAAGGCCCGGAGCCTGTGGAGAAGGCCAATGCCAGTGAAGCTCGCCGCCCGTGACACTCTCACGTAATAATGAGTTGGGGTTGTACACGCCCCGGAGTCTCCAGAGAGCCGCCCTCGGGCCCCGGAGTCTCCAGTGGCAGCACTTAGCTCCGCGCTGGTGAGAAGACGTCGAAGACTAGATTAGGTGCCGAACGCGGCTTTTTTATTTGCTTTCTGTAGTTGGCTTGTTCGTTCCTATTTGAAGTTTTATTGGAGTTGTTGCCGTCCTTAGCTTGTGACTCTTTGTCTTTTTCGCTCACTTGCCTCGTTTTCTCTCACGCAAGTCTCGCAAGGGGGCTATGCAGGCTTCCTCGCGAGTGTTTTCTGCCCCGGTCATTTGAAGATTTCCTATCCAAGTCCACTACGGGAGCCCACCCCTCCCAGTCCGTGCCCCACGGGCATCGCGACGTGAACACAGGACCTGGGTCGGTCACCTCCACAACCGAGACCGGAAGCTACCCCTCCTGACCAATCCTTGCTGGACATGAAGCGCGCGGCAAGGCCTCGGCCTCGGGAAGCGAAGACCGCGACAAGTCCCCCCGAGCTAAGTAATTCCTGCACGCGGGCATGTGGCACAAAAACACAGCACAAAAATAGCAGAAACAACATGATAATTAACAGCGATAGTTCAACACGCCCCACGGGGCCCTACACTACTTTCTCTTTGCGCAGGGAAGGGAGAAAAACAAAATAGGCACGACTTGCTTGGCACCAACTCTGGGCGAGGGCTCGTACAGCCTCCAGAGCTCAGTCAGACTCCACCTCTTGCTTCATCGAGGCGCGACGGTGGACTGACCGGCTACCTCCCTCCAGGCGGGCGCGACGGTGCAGAGGCTGGCCGCGGCCACCGCTGGAGGAGCTGTTGTCCGAAGGAGAGCCGCCGAAGCTTGGCGAGCCCCAAGCGCCGCCAACCACGCGCCAGCCGTCATCTTCATCCCAATCATCTCTGGGGCTGGGTACACGGCTGCGGTCATTGTCTTCGGGGCAGCACCCAGCACGGTGACCGTCTTCTCCGAACACCCTCACGTAGAGGGTGGCGTCGCGTTGAACTTGAAGTGCAGGGTGCACTGCTGGCTCAGGCCACGTGCGCGGGAAAACATTTGCCAGCCGTGGGCCAGGGCTGCATTCCCAGTGACGGAGACCTCCAGCGAAGCCCAGGAGGCCCTGCTGCAGCAACCGTCCGCCTGAAGCCAGAGGTCGCCCAGAGTTCACCTACAAAGAAGTGGGGAAGCAGGAGCCAGGTGCTGGTCGGGTCAGCCGACCACACGACGAACTCCGGCAGCACCTCCGCCGAGTGGAAGCACGGCCTAGGGGGCCACGCAGTCACGGCGCGCCTCCCATCGACAACCTGGCGCCCATCGCCGCGCAGGGGATCGCCTCCACGACCGCGGGAAGCCACTACGGGAGCCACAGGATGCTTGCGAGGACGGCCTCGACCACGCTTGGCCGGAGGAGAGTTAGGCCCTTCCCGACGAGCCTTTCCCTTCTCTGCGGTCGAGAACCTCTTCGCGGCGCCATGGGGGATGGCGAGTAGCTGGGATGGAGAGAAAGAAGGAAGCAAGGAGGGAGATGCACAGCGGAGGCCTGCGCACTCCTGCATTATAACCGGAAGGAACCCAACCGTCGGCCTCCACGTTCGCAGGTAATCATGACCCATTTCTCCATGCAGGGACTTGTCAAGTCGAGCGGTTGCCGAGGCAGTGTGGGGAAGCGGAGACACCCACGTCCAATCAACCGCCACGTGGCGCCCAAGGCCGCAGGCTAATGGGGCCCTCGGCGCTCCGTACTTGCCCCTTCGCTTCTCCGCTAAGTCAAGTCCGAGCGTGCCTTGGGCCCGGGGGCTACTGTCGGCGTTCTGGGAACGGGGGTCCCCAGACTTGCCTGCCTACGGCCTGCGGCGTGGCTCAAGTGGTGGGCAGTACGGCCCATCTTCATCAGCACATGACTCAAGACCCTCGCGAGGGGCCAAGCCTCGCGGGGCGAACGACGCAAGGCTTCCTCAGGGACAGCCTGGCCAGGCAGGCTCGCGAGGAGGCGAAGAGATCAAGGCAGGGTACCTCGCGAGGTGCTCATGAGGCAAGCCATGACGATCGAGACCAGGCGGGCGCCGGCCAGCGTAGTGTCCTTGTTTCCTCTTTGGTGCAAAGGGGGCAAGCACAGACATGGAGTACTGAGGCATCAGGCAAAGGTTGCCATTTCAGTGCAACGAGACCAAGACCAGCGGAGCGGCAGGATGGAGGTCACTGTGGAGCCCAAGACGGTGTCATCACCAGTGCTTTTGGCAGCCGAAGACCAACTTTACTCAGGATAACTTGTACTATATGTTCCCCTTCAAAATGGCCGTTGTTGGCGCCCTTCCCGCTCACTATTTGGGAAGAGGCCCAGGGCCTCTATAAATAGAGCTAGCCACCATAGAGTAGGGGCAGCTGATCCAGACTTTGGAGAAGCCTAGAGAGAGAGGAGCGATCGAACTCACCCGAGCAGTTCATCGCATCAGCCCAAGAACACCTCGCGCGAGGCCGTTCTCCCTTTTTACTGTTCATCATCAGCCCCTGAGGCAATCCACCACACCACACACTGTAGTAGGGTATTACACCACAACGGTGGCCCGAACCAGTATAAATCTCGTGTCCCTTGTGTTGTTCATCGTTTCCAGCTTAGATCTCACGAGGCGATCGAGCGTAGATCGGTAAGGGAGAAATCTTCGTGCGCACCCCAGTGTTCGAACCTCAAGGGTCTGCCGGAACCCAACATCCGACACCACGGCCGAGAACACGTGCCCATGTTACGCCATCCGGGAATAGTGCCGCACTTCAAAAATAGAACCGCCAATAAACTTTGAGCTTGCGTCTCGTCACATTCCAAATTACTACTACTACCACGCTATATTTAATTGCAAACCTGTTCACACCGATCACAACCTAAATGGTTTCCCACTTAGGAGCATATTAGTACTCGGTTATAAATACTACTATGCCAAGATAACTGCACATTCCTCCTCAACTCCTCATCCACAAAAAAAACAAGTCATTCAGCATCCTTCCCTTGTGGCTGCCATGGTCAGCGTGAGTTCTGGGTCGAGAAATTACCACCAGGAAGAGGCAAGCATGGAAGCGGAAGCACGAGAGATGTCCCACCTTGCCTCGAAAGCATCCAACATGTCCCGCCGTGCGGAAGTAGCAGCACGGAGGTCCTGTCGCACCGCTGAAGCAACACGGAGGTCCCGCCGCGCTGTTGATGCAGCAGACTGGTCCAGCCGCGCCGCGGAAGCAGCAAAGATGTCCCGCCGCGCCGAGAATGCAACAGAGATGTCCCGCCGCATTGTGGCAGCCTGGGAAAATGTCTCGCGGGTAGGCGATGACTCTTACAGGCGCATGCCTATGATTGTCCATAGCCAGATGGATCAGATCTCTGGTTGGGCGAGGTTATAGGATGACATGAAAGCCTTGTTTGAACATGCTACTGACGTCATCCGGCAACTAAGGGAGGGCAATGAGAGGCTCCGGGCCGAGCTCGACCTGTTGAGGGCGAAGATTGTCTGAAGTATAGACCAGCAGGAGGAGACCAGTGCCTTGTTGAAGAAGACCGGCGTCATCGTTAAGAAACTTATGGACAAGAATGACATGCTCTGCATCGAGCACCAAAGGCTGGTGGAGGAATCCGTGGATGCTCAAGCAGCGTCTTGAGGACACGAAAGAGCTCATCGCCGCTCGCCGCGGAGACTAGTTCCCACGGCCTACAGCAATGCATCAAGAAAGTAGAGATCAGCGAGCTAGATCGTTGTCTTCCTTCTTCTTTTTCCCTTGTGTATTTCGGGCGTAGCCGCATGTGGCTTTTTTAATTATCTTCCTAATTATGTAAGACAATTATTATCCACTGTCGTCGTCCTTATATATTCATCAGTCTTGCTATAAGTCGCAGTAGATGCTATATAGGTTCATCGGATCTTACATCAAGATCCATGCAAAATTTTATTTTCATATTTTCTTTTTTCTCTCTTAAATCTCAGTCGAGTGAGACATAGCCACACCATTGAATAGAGGCTCTGGCACCATTAATGGAGACCTTGGGAGAGAGGTGGACAACATCAGATGGAGGTCAAAGGGCTCTCCTCCCGATAAGCACTCGAAGGGGTCTGATCGCACGCCTCTCGTACTCAAATAGCTACCCTGCACGGCGCCTCCTAGCTAACAAAAAAAGGGGACACATGGCGGCACGTAAATGGTAAATAGAACGCCCACGGTTTCAATAATACTTGTGTTTCCAATTGTAACGTGACACCACTTGTTCCAAAATGACTTTGTTGATTGTTAATGTGTGCGCCTTCGCAAATCGGATAGAAAAATTACCACAGCATGTTGGTGCCATGTCATGGCACCAAGCCAAGTTTCCTGATTTTCATGCGTGTTTTGGATTTACAGGAATTAAAAAACCAAGTTTCTCAATGTTTCCAGCCGAGCCACGACGCCCAGAATTTTGAATTTCTTTCTCATTTCTTGCATGGGACCTAGAAATTTACCCGAGGACACACATGCGATTTTTCAACTAACTTCGGTGCACTGGAGCATGTGATTGTATTTCAAATTTGAATTATGCACACAAAGGTGACATATTCCCTCTCAGAACCACGAGCCTTGTTGAGAGAAGCTCCAGTTTGCAAGAAGCTTATACCAAATTTGTTCCTATTCGGCCAATTTTTTTACCCCAACAGGGTAGTACCATGACATGACACCATGCCAAGTTTCATGATTTTCAGGCGTGTTTTGGATTTACAAGAATTTTAAAACCAAGTTTCTCAATGTTCTTGGCCGAGCCACGATGCCCAGATGTTTGAATTTCATTCCCATTTCTTGCATGGGGCCTAGAAATTCACCCGAGGACACACATGTGATTTTTCAACCAACTTTGGTGCACGGGAGCATGTGCTTGTAGTTAAAATTTGAATTATGCACATTAAATGACCAGAAATTCAATTAATGTATAAAAAGGCCAAACGAACCCTGAATAATTCCAAAATTTAACAGGGCACTCATGTAGTTCTATGTTGCCTCCATAAAGAAACTCAAGGGGGGCAACGGATATCGTTTCGCACTCAAAGGTGGCACGTTCCCTCTCAGAACCACCAGCCTTCTTGAGAGAAGCTCCGGTTTGCAAGAAGCTTATACGAAAATTTGTTCTAAATCGGCCCAATTTTTTACCACAGCATGTTAGTGCCATGACATGACACCATGCCAAGTTTCATGATTTCCAGGCGAGTTTTGGATTTACATGAATTTAAAATCCAAGTTTCTCCATGTTCTTGGCCGAGTCATGATGCCCAGATGTTTCAATTTCATTCTCATTTCTTGCATGGGACCTAGAAATTCAACCAAGGACACACATGTGATTTTTCAACCAACTTTGGTGCATCGGAGCATGAGCTTGCATTTCAAATTTGGATTATGCACATTAAATGTCCAAAAACTCAATTAATGTATAGAAAGGCCAAATGAACCCGGAATAATTCCAAACTTTAACAGGGTACTCATATAGTTCTATGTTGCCTCTGTAAAGAATATCAGGGGGGAGGCAGCGTATATCGTTTTGCACACAAAGGTGACACATTCCCTCTCGAAACCACGAGGCTTGTCGAGAGAATCTCCTGTTTTGCAAGAAGCTTATACCAAAACTTGTCCCAATTTAGCCAAAAATTATACTTATGAAAACAGGGTTTAGATTATCCTGAACATCTCGCTACCTAGACCAATGTACTATGATTTGTATTCAACATAAAATAGATACCAATATTTGAATTGGAGATCGTATGGTACATGTAGTTCATAGTGAAATATGATTACTGCTATATGCATGTTTTTGTATTACTTGACAACAATCGTATTCAAATAAGGAAAATTGATTCAAATTTAGTCCATATGGTAGACGACAATATATATGTTCATAGGGTGGACTAAAATGTTCATATATGATGGAAGATCAAAATGTACAACTACATCAATTATAAACCGCAAGGTCACCTAATGATATACTCGAATTCAACATAACGTGGATTCAATATTTGAAATTAGAGATCCTGGCATTTGTAATCATATAAAGAGGGACATTACTCTTTCTTTTGGTGGGAATTGATTTGTTTTTTATTGTTGTTGAGGGAAGTGCGAATCGATTTGGTACTGTACTGGGTAATATTGTTCTCCCGATTTTTTTACATTTTTCTTGTGTCTTGTATGAGGGGACATGACTCTCTTGTGTCTTGTATGAATTGTTTTTTTGTACACGTTAAATTTGTTCTGCCAAACAAGGAATCCGCACCTTGTTATCCCGAAATTTTCAAGCTCGAGTATCTTTTGTCTCGCCTGCTTTGAAACTCCCGCCTCTTCAACCCGCGCTGCGCCTTGTTATCCCGAAATTTCGACACGCTCGAAAACACCCTCCTCATCCAAAATTTGTCCCGCAACCTAGACATGCCAAATCCCTTTTCTACCCCTCAGCCGGAAATGTCGGCTCGACGCCGCGGTGTCAAAACCGGTGGGGGTACGCTGGTAACTTACCCTACATTTCAGACAAGCGCGTCCCTTAGAAATGGCTCACCCCTACCTTCCCCTTTGTTCCCCCCATTCGTACACAGAGGCCGCCAAAACCCGCGAAACCCCATGCTCCTCCGTCGGCCTCCCGACCACCGTCCAGCCAGAGATTCTTCCCCGACGACGTCGTCCGCCACAACAGCTCATCGTCCCTCATCCACCGCAATGGATGAGGATCCATCATCGATCTCGTCGTCCTGCCGGATCAGCCGCCCCATCCTCCACCTCCATGGAGATGTCCCGACATTCGCCTCGTCTATCACGCCACCTCCATCCCCACAGCACCATCTTGACCCGCCCCACCGGAACCACAACATCCTCACCAATTCCACCGATGAAGCCGAGGCCAACTCAGCGTCACCAAGGAGGTTCTACACTCACCACTGCATTTTATCTTTTATTCAACCTCACGAAGCTTCCGGTGCTCGATACCGAGCAGCCATGGCGGGTCTCCATCGATGGTGCCATCGCCGGCCACTTCATCCACGGTGTCTCTCCCCCATGTCATTGCTTCCTCGAAGGCGTCTTCCACACCGGCACTAGCTGCAACTGCTCCGGCTCTCGCTCGCGCTACTGTTGCTGCTGCTCCGGCTCTCCCTCGCGTTGCGGCTCTGTTCTTGCTGTCGGCCGTGCTGCTGCACTGCTCTTGCTTTCGTTCGTGTTGCTGCTCTGCTCTACTGTTGCTGTCGGTTGCACTGCTGCTCCGCTCTTGCTCTCATTCGTGCTACTGCTCTGCTATTGCTCTCGCTCGCGTTGCTGTTGCTGTTGCACGACCTCCGACAGTTACATGAGTTGTTGCTTTAGCACTCGCTCACGGTGCTACTGCATGACTAGCTCTCTGCTAGTGCGTTCCCTGCTCGAGCGTCTGCTGATTTAGATCACTGCCTCTCTGATACTAGTGCTCGAATGCCCTAAACATCTATTGCAATTCTCAGCTACTAGTTCAATTAGTTTTGACAGTAAAATTCAGTTTTGATAGTAAAGTTCAGTTACGATAGTAAAGTTCAGTTTCTTCAGTTAAGTTCAGAGTGAACAGTACTTACAACATCTGTCGGAGCGGCCGTGGTGCGGCTGATGCATTTTACATCTAGCACTTTCTGTGATGTATTTTACATCATCTATTGCAGATGATATTAGAGTCCCACTTCAGATTAACATTCTCTCTCTTGTCCTACTTCAGCCTCGCCACCGTACACCTCACCGGAGCTGCTCCAATGATGGAACCGTCCATCACAGTGGAGCAGTACCCTCAGCGCTGTTTCTAGAGGCCTCAGATCTTCTTCCCCGCCTCCGACAGCCACACCAGCATCACCATCCTCCACGTCCAACCCAATGATGTTGAGGTCCACAAGGCTATGCCAAAGAGGTTGTACACTCGTCGCATCACTTTGTTACTCTGCATTCATGTCGATCCCTCAGGGATCCTTTGCTATCGAACTACTATGGTACTACTATTCGTGCACTTGGTTAGAAGGAGTGGAGCAAAGCAAAACTGGAGGATTTTTTACTTTAGTGTCTCTTTCAATGAAAAAACATAGGAATTTTAATATTTACTTGGACATCCTTTTCAAATTAATATGCATGAAGAACAGAACTAATTGCATTACTGGCATAATAAGATTCTTATTTTTTTTCATTTTCACGTGGTTTCACTTTGATTTGACCATGTTTCTCCATTCCTGTGTTCTTCCAATTCATGTGAACCAAACACCCGGGTTGACAGAAATCCTATGTTTTCAAATGCTCTGTTTTGCACGTGCATTCCTTTCCTATTCCTGTGTTTTTCCTGTCCCACCGTTTATAGAATCCTCCAATTCTAAGGAGCCCTTAAAGATTTACTTCATTTTCAGATAGGCGTCAAAGAAAACTCTATGTGTTATGTCCTGCTCCTGCCGTGCCGTCATCCACCCCACCTGAGGTGCACCATCGACAGAAGCGTTCACTGCAGCAGAGATTCCCCCTGCATACTTTCTTTCGCCACCTCAGATCATCTTCCTTGCCGGCAGCCACGCCAACTGCATTACCATCATTGACTGTGCAGATGAACCTGAGGACTACACAGTTCTAGAAGAGAGGTCGCAGTCTTTCGCGTTTGCTTACGTTATAAATCGGTTATTATTACCTGCTACTTTGTCATTCAAACATGAGTTTTAAAATGCCCGTGGGTCTCATATCGAGGCAGCAACGAATAGTATATATCTACTATCTGGTTCATTTGGGGTCTTTTATGTGGTTCATGTTGGGTGGGCAACAAACAGTAGATGATCCATTGTCTATCTTTTTAAACTGAAGCTATAGTCTACTTGCTATCATGGATCTATCCACTTGTTTAATACCATCAGTCTTGATTTCTGCATGCACCCCTTAGGCCTTACAAAATCTAACTATTTTTATTATTATGCATGTTAGTTATTGTACACAATCGTACTGAACATGTAGAGAAAAAGAGAAGACCCTTGCGTGGGAATATAATGTCATGCAGACGCCGCTCCATGGTGGGCGAAGTGACCCCCCCTCCCGCCATTCCAGATTGTATTCCAGAGGAAGATAACTATTTAGATGAGGATTCAAAGGGAGTCAACCACTCCTATTTACAACCTGAGGTGTTTGCTCTAACCTGGAATACTGATGTTGGTCATATCATGCATATGGCGCCTCATTATACATCTTATATGTGATCAACTTAGTTTAGATTTGGTTTTTGTGAATGACACATGTTTGGTTTCTATATCATACTCCCACCATTCCTAAATATTTTCCTTTTTAGAGATTTCAACAGGTGACTACATACGGAGCAAAATGAGTGAATCTACGCTCTAAAATATGTCTATATACATCCGTATGTGGTAGTCCATTTGAAATCTCTGAAAAGACAAGTATTTAGGAAGGGAGGGAGTATATGGGAATTATGCAATGCCATCTTTTTTAGCTAGGCATCATATACGTGAATCATGCAATGTCATCCTGTTTAGTTAGTCATCGTATATGTGAATTGTATCATGCCATATTTTTTTCATAATGTATTCCATTTGTCAATAATGTTTATACATTCATCTACTCTCCTTGTGCATCAGCCATTTGAGTCGGTCATGGGAAAATCTGGAGTGAAAACAAGGTCTTCTGAGCAGTCAGTGCTACATGTCGATGCAGATTTCTTGTTGGTTACAGATAGCTCCTCCGAGGAGGATTCAGAGATAGATGACCACTCGTATCCCCCCCGAGGTGCATGCTCTAACTTGGCAGGGTTATATTGCTCATATCATGCATATGGTGTCTTGCATTGCCATGCCATCTGCATAGATTAGACATGCTTTGTGTGAATGCGTCTTGTTAGCTTTCTATATCAGATATGTGAATTATGCAATGCCATGTTTTTTAGACAGTTATCATATATGTGAACTATGCACCGCCATGTAGCCAGGCATCATATATGTGAATTATCTCATGCCATCTTTTTTTTCATTACTTATTCCATTTGCCGACAATCTGTGTATATTGAACTACTCTTCATGTGTATCAGCCATTTGAGCCGATTATGGAAAAATCTGGAGTGAAAACAAGGTCTTTAGAGCAGGCAATGGTACCTATTGAAGCATATATCTCGATGGTTATAGTGAGCTCCTTAGAGGAGGATTCAGAGACAGATAACCAGTCCTATATCACACCTGAGGTGTATGCTCTAAGTTGCAATGTTTATATTTCTCGTATCATGCATATGGTGTCTTGCATTGCTTAGTTTAGACATCATATGCACAATATTGAATTCCATCTGCTTAGTTTAGAGATCATACATGCGACTGCCAGCTACTTAGTATATGAATCAATTATGTCAATTATATCATGCCATCCTGTATACTTAGACAACATGTATGTGAATTATTTCATCCCAACCTATTTTAAAAAGACATCATATAATTTTGTCATGTCATCCTGTTTAGATACTCATCATATGTTGAAGTATGCCATTATATCATGTTAAGTTATCCATCATCTATCTGAAACTGTGTCATGCTATCCTGTTTAGTTAGGCATCATATATGTGAAATCGTGTCATGTTGTCCTATTTATCATACAATGTCTGTACGTTCAATTTGTTTCCTTGTCATCAGCCATTTGAATTGGAGGGGGTGATGGCAGTATCTAAGGGAGAAAAAACCCGTTCTTGACAAAAGACAGTGCTACCCGTCGATGCAGATAGAACCATGGTTGTACTGGCCCACAAACTAGCCACACCACACATAATCGAGACTCTTCCAAATTGCACACTTGCACCGTTGGGCAGAGAACCAGCTACAACCCATCTAACCGCAACCCCAGCGGATAGTAACCCACTTCTAGTTGACAAAGCACCACGTCCACCACAGAGTACCCCCACACGAGCAGTTTTTAAAGCAACTGCAGTGCCCAAAGCATGAAGACCACCACAGCGAACCTAAACTTCACGTTTAAAGCAGAAGAGCAATTGTTCTCAGGTCAGATTCCGTAGCTATGGACCATACTCCTTTGCTGTTGCATCACTATATTTACTCATACCAACTAATTTTGAATTTGAAGGATCCAATTGAAACTCCAATGGCGCAACATGTATGTTTTAAACCTATTTCTTTAACTGGATTGATGTTCTAAATTCTTGCTCTATGTTGATTTCAGTTTCAGTTGTATAAACAGTTATGTTCTCATCCTATGCACATTACAAGTGTTGCCAATGCTATGTAGTTTCTCACACTTATATTCTGTCAATGCTGCAATGTCTTAAAAATATATGAGTTGAACTGTGTCTCTATCTTGATTAGGCAACATAAACTAGAATGATATGGACAATATAGTGACCATAGTACATAGATATATGTTTGTTTCATGTTGTTATCCTATCCACCTTACTACTGAACCAGTTTACCAAAATGAGTCTCGTATACTACATGCTAAACCTGTGATGTGTCTGCTTGTTTCTCTTGTAGTATGCGAACAGAATATTGGAGAAGAGCACCCCACTATGCAATGGTAGAGAAAGTAATGCACATAAGGTTCAAGATAGTGAGACAACCCTGTTGGTCTCCAAGAAAGGTGATAAAAACAAACTTGTAGATAGTGAGAAAACCCCACAGTCCCGCATTGATGTAGTGTTCGAGTTACTGGCCAGTACCGCTGGCACAAGCTCTTCGAAATCGCTGCCCGAATCACTTCGGCTTCTCTAGTGTTAGCTACTAGCTGAAAGGCATCAGTTAGCTATGCTGCGGCAAGAAGCCGAAGGACTGAGGAAGTCCGTGCAGAATTCAAATGCATACTTTCTTGTGCAACAGCAAGCGCTGGAGGATTTAAGCGCCAAACAAGAGAAAGTTAATAAGCTTGCTAAGCATCTTGCCAGCATTATGGGTACCCAGGATATTGTTTCTTGAGGTCTTCTGAAGTGGTTCAGTTCTGGACTTGGTTTGCTGCGACATTTATATGCTGCTTTGTTCCCTATATTTGCATTGGTGGCGAACTTTGATGCCTAGTGGATGTAATATGTGTAATAGCCATGATAGCCTAGCATATGTTGCTTGCTTATTTATTTCCTTATTGTCTTATTTATTTGTTTGCTTGTAGTCAGTGTAGTTCTTTTTCCGCGGTTAGCTAGTGGCCGCAATAACCTATTTTTTAAAACTAGGCCACAATAACCATGGGCTACATATTTACTGTAGTGACACTGGGCCTCCTACGGGCCATAGAAACAATGGGCCTTCTACGGGACGTAGAAAAAAAGGGCCTTCTACGGGCCGTAGACACAATGGGCCTTCTACGGGCCATATCGTCAATGGGCCTTATACGGGTCGTATGATCGATTGGACAAACATGGGCCAATAACAGACTGCATTATGGTTGTAAACGGGCTAGAATTGGAATTGTCCGTTCATGGGCCGACCATAACGGGTTGTCGTTAATCGGCCATATTTGATGATGCTATGAAAATAGCCCAACGTCTTAACGGGCCACAAACAGGCCGATTGTAACCACAGACTAAATTTGGCCCACAAGCAGAAAATTATAGTAATGGGCCGTAAGTAACCAAATACTGGAAATGAGCCCAAGAATAAATGGGCCCTGAGAAGGCCAAAAGATAACATGGGCTGGAAACAGCGAAATGGAATAATGGACCTTTAATGGCTATAATGTGATACACTGTTCATTACGGGCCAGTTTCACCATGGGCCGTTAATGGGCCAAGAGTTATAAAGGGCCTCATATGGGGCGAAAGACGTCATGGGCCATACATGGGCCGAAAGTTAAAATGGGCTGGAATCATATTGGATGGCCCAGATGATGCTACTGGGCCTAATTCGGATAGGTCGTAACGGGCCCTGGGTTAGCGGGTTGTAAATGCACTATATGCGAACAGGCCGTTAATAGGCTTTCCGTGGCCCGGCCTGCCACCTTTTGACCAAGTCAAATGGGCCGGCCTTTTCACAGGAATGGGCCTTTGTTGGGCCGTGCCACGTGTCGACATATCATAGGATCCTTCGGTCCAATGAGTGGATGACATCTGTCCCAATGGTGAGCCGACACATGTTTCCTCCAACCAATGATGATTTTCACGTGGAAAATCCCCATTGGTCGGGGCTGTTAACGGGTTATGGGATCCAAAACCGGACCCGATAGCTTAATGGCGAGCCGTTACGGTGGATGTCACTTGTCGGGCACCCTTGATGAAAGCACTTCTATGACGCGCAATTTATCGTCATGGAAGTGGACACTTCCGTGATGATAATTTTGGTAATGTCATGGAACAGTTCTACGACAGCACATGTATGACTATCTTGATTCTGTCATATAATCCTCATGGATGTACATGCAAGACAGAAAACCTGAACAACTGTGACAAACAAGTATCATCACAGAAGTGTATTTTTTTGTAGTGCAATGGGCAGTGGAGCAAGGTGAGGTCCATCGAGACCATAGAGAGCTCCATCGTTGGGTCTTGTTCCATCTGCATGATCTTGCCCTCCTTGTGCACAACCATCTCTCTCTTTAGGGCCTGGGCATTATAAAGCTTTACCGTCACATATTCATACTACTTCAAGGTGCATTAAATTAACACATGCAAATATCAAAAGGAGAGTCACGACATGCATGCATGCTTTGTAATTAATGCATCGATAAACGCAAACTATTGAAATATATCAAGTGCAGTGCTTCGATGTGTCGCGTCAACTCGTACAATAACGAGAAGTTTGATTATCCTCTCCCTGGCGGACTAAGCTCCGGTGCCTTAACTGCACCTACCTTTGGCCGTACGACAGGTGGGCCACCCACTTGTTAGGCCTACCTGTCATAAACGCAAAGGCAGGAGCACTAAGTCAATGAAGTTGTGTCCCTCCCTTGCCCATGAGCGTGGTGGCTGGCAGGACTAGGAGAAGCTTTCACTACACGCTCTCCCTCCCGCACGCGGTGGACATCTAGTGGTTCAATCGGTGTCAGATGGCTAGAAGCATACTGTAGTACTCCTCCACTGCAGTAGTACTCCATCATTGTTCGACTTCTCGAAGAGGCGAAGAGCCAAGCGTAGCCCGGACGCTCGTGTGGTAGTTTCATGTGTAGAGTAGTCTAGGATAGTGTGTATCGTGCTTGTAAGCTTAAAATTGTTGGGGTCGGCTCCATGCTATGTGGTCGTCCCGAAGCTTTTTTATTAAAATAATCTTCTGGACCTACCTGTCATCTTGGTGATTGTAGTTTGCACACTCATTTGGTCAAGACAGGAATATATATTTTAATTTGTGGTGGGTAAATGTTAGAGGTTGCAGTAAATATATTGTACATTGCGGGTCTTTCAGCCAAGTTTAGAGGCAAGCATGTGGGGCCAGTGCTATGATGTGTCGTGTCAACTCATACAACAAGGAGAAGCTTGATTTTACTACTACACGCCTTCTCCCTCGCCCATGCGCGCGGTGGCTCACAAACGAGGATAGGCTTTTGCTTATAGTACTACAACAAGCTATCCCTCCCGCTTGCGGTGGATGGACATGCAACAGTGGATTCGATACTATAGAAGCAGCAAGTAACATAATTGTTTGTCTTCTCGAAGAGGCGGAGAGCCAAGCGCAACCCGAACGTGGCAGTTGCGAACCTTGGAGCACGCATATAGCCAGGCTCTTGCATGAGACAGAATTGCTATGTGAGCCCACTACTGTAGTACGTACTTGCTAGTATAGCCCTGTAAACCAGAAAGGAGTATTTTCCTTTCTAGATATTTCAACAAGTGACTAGACTACACCGAGACGGGGTACATATGGACCAAAATGAGTGAATCTGCACCGTAAATAAATTATGTAGTTCTCTCATTTTCCTCTCCGCCTTGGTTGCAGTGCACAATATTGAGTATACTGACTAGTCTCTTTTTGACACGCATTTACACTTTTTTAACACAGTACAGACACAAGTGCTCATATACACGTGCATACACTCACCCCTATGAATGCACACACGCACACCCTACCCCTATGAGCACCTCCAAAAGACTGAGCCAGCACTATCATCTTGAAATTTACAAAGTCACCATAGGCACCTCGTCGTCGACGGGAACGTCTCCTGACACGCGATAGACGCGAGCGGCAGTCACCTCCATAGGTGCTTGAATGCCAACGAGGGAGAGGGTAGCAGTTCCCGAGACGTTGAACGGTCAATGATGCATCCTCAATTACATGCAGAGGGAATTAATTGGAGAAGCAGAATAGAGCTAACACGATGTGAATGCAATAGAGTTTGGACTCTCATATAATGGTGCACCACCACTCCAATCCGTCTACTCCTAGTCTTTACGCAACACTGCTCACTCCAATCCAAGATCAAGTGACCAGAAGCCACAAGCACCTATGGAGGCGATGGACGCGGACGGCAGACGGTTGTGCCAAATCATCCAAGGCACCGGCCTGGCCCGGCACCATGCAACATTTCCAGACGGTGCTGGCGACCGCCGGTGTCGTAGCCCTCGCCAACACTGGCTTCGCCTCTCGCATGGATGACATGATGGTCAACTCCATCCGCAAGTTCACCTCCGTCAAGAATCGCGCGGACGACCTTCCCGTACTGCTCCGGCCCGCGCGCCCAGGCTCCTCATTGCCTGCCACCCTCATCGGCATCCATGGTGATGAACTCTTTCAAGCCCTGGTGGCCTTGTAGGTGCCGGAGGTCACGACGAAGAATGTCCACTTCGAGGCCGCGCTCGCCGCGCAACGCCTCGCCATGCAAGAAACAGTCGACCTGCACATCCACGTCTACGAGGAAATTGTCTACATAGGCCACTACAAGGCAAGAAAGGACAGAAAGACGTTGGCCTTCTTCCAGTGGCTGGAATTTGCACGCCATTGTTTAGAAGCAAGTCGACCTGGCCACAAAAGCCGTTGCTACTTAGCCGTCGTTCGACGGGCCGGCGCCCTGAGTCGAGGAGGTGGACATCGTCGATGGATGCATCTCTTCTTGCCTCCTGTAACCAGCACTGCATCGCCTCGTGGCCTTAATGTTTTATTAGTATAGTACTCCCTCGGTTCCCAAATATAAGTCTTTCTAGACATTCCAGCAAGTGACTACATACGAAGCAAAATGAGTGAATCTACACTCTAAAATATGTCTACATACATCTGTATGTTTTATTCCATTTGAAATAGTATCTAAAAGGCTTATATTTAGGAACGGAGGGAGTATATGGCATTTTTATTCCAGTCGTAACGTTTTCACTGTGAGGTGGGGCCGCAGTTGAGCAAACCAACCATCGGCAAATCCCCACCCCGCCCGCCGGGCGTCGGCCGAGTTTAGAATTAGAAGAGAGAAACGAGGGAGAAGAGCTAGCTGTAGCACAGACGTTGTTGTCAGATGGTACTCGTGTTGATATAATAGGAGTACTGAGCACTCGTACCTCTTTTTTTAGGGAAAAAATAGTCGTATGTCTAGTACCACTAGTTGGGTGCGTGCGACCTATAGCCGTCATCACTTTAGGTCTCCTTTCGAACCGCAGCTACGCTTCACAGTACATATTTTTTCACGCATTTATCCTCCTATATGTACTCCTAGGCTATTTCCACGTGCTCCCTTTTGCCGACATGTGGGACATAGATCATCTGGGTCGTAGTGCATGCATGACTCAGAGCATATGCCGGGGTACTTTACATTTCAGACCTCACGAATTACATGCAAACCCCGCACAGAAGAATAAATAAATGAATGAATTAGTACATGAAACCGGATTATTTTTGTAGAAATGGAGCACATTCATTAAATTTTGGACACAACACGTTTATAAAAAATGACCGGACCTAAACCAGTCTAAGGGCATCTTTGATTTTTTTCCCGCAAAAAAAAGGACCTCTTTGATTCACAGGATACTGAAAACACAGGAGGGAAAGTATGATGGCGATGAACCGAGACGAGGAGAACTCTAACTCAGTTAGAGGTTAGAGTGAGATTCTAACCCTGAAATAACTCTAAACCAAAGAGGTGGCCCTGTTTGGATACTCTAACTCGATTCGAGGTTAGAGTTAGATTCTAACCTTGAACTAACTCTAGCCAAAGAGGTGTTTGGATGGCAGGGTTAGATGGAGCGCGGATATGGCGAGGTGCCTTCACGGGCGGTGCGAGAGGGAGGGAGGGAGAGGACGAGAAGCTTCGAGGAAGTGGGGAGGGAACTGCTGTGGGGAGATCGAGAGAAAAATATATTATTTGTGGTCCCGAGAAGAACTAACATAAGTAAACACCTCTTGGGTGGGTTAGATTTTTTGGATGGGTTAGATGCATCTAACCCAAACTAACCCTCTTGTTTGGATATTTTTGGGTTAGTTGAGTTCAAACTAACCCAAACTAACTCTAACTCATGGTTCCAAACAGGGCTGGTACATGGATGGCAGGGTTAGATTGACAATAAATGATCTTTCTCAATCATTTGACTACTTTGGACCATATTTCCTGCCGGATTTGGTGTGGTCGGCTCTTGTGTGGACTCCTGCCGCTCACAATTGACATAAACGAACCATCTTTACAAATCAAGCATGCAAAACATGAGAAATTTTACTTTGTCCATACAAATGAGATATCCCACCTAAACAGACAAGTCGTCATCAAGCTTCGCAAAAAAAATACACTCCATGAAACAAAGCATGAGCTAACTCATCACAGAAGTCATTCATGATAGGGAGGGAGCCCTGAGCCCCTCACACACCCAGGGAGGAGCTCGTCATCGTCGCTCTGGAGGAAGGACCTGTAGATCTCAAGCCCCGGGAAACCCTCCGACACCGGCGCTTGCGAGTTGAGGTTGACACCGGCATGGGTAGGAGGGCCGCTTGTCGACGACTGCGAACTTAATCTTTGGGCCTCTAAAAATAGTGCAAGCCTGAAATTGAAATACCTAGAAAGGTAAACATAATCTTGAGGCCTCTAGAAATAATGTAAGCCTGAAACTGAAATACCTAGAAAGGTGAATTAAATCTCTGGGCCTCTACAAATAATGCAAGCCTGAAACTGAAATACCTAGAAAGGTGAACTAAATCTTTGGGACTTTAGAAATAATGCAAGACTGAAACTGAAATACCTAGAAAGGTTAACTGATCTTTGGGCCTCTAGAAATAATGCAAGCCTGAAACTGAAATACCAAGAAAGGTGAACTGAATCTTTGGGCCTCTAGAAATAATGCAAGCCTGAAACTGAAATACCTAGAAAGGTGAACTGAATATTTGGGCCTCTAGAAATAATGCAAGCCTGAAACTGAAATACCTAGAAAGGTGAACTGAATCTTTGGGCCTCTAGAAAGACTTATTACCTCCTCAAGCAGCATCAAACAATTCCATGCATGCACCACAAATCTATACCATCTACTTTTCCAAATCAGAATTAGCGCTAGAGCAAGCAAGATCAATGATATGGCTGTGAGACAGAGAAGGAACGAACAAACACACCCCTCTCATGACCTCCCTGGTAGATGCGCCGCCGCCGTGCACGACGGAGGGAGAAAAAAGACCGGTGAAGGGGGAGCGGGGCGAACTTCGGAGGCCGGAGGGAGAGGGCGGCCGGAGGAGAGAGAGGGCAAGCAGTAGAGTGGCGCTTGGCCGGGCGGCCCGATGGGGAACAGAGCGGAGTCGTGCGAGGGGGTGGAGGGAGCGATCTGGTGTAGGCAGGGGAGATTTTTTTAGTTCTCTTTTAGTGGGCCCGAGGATAACTAACCCAATTAGAACCTCTCCACCGGGCTAAATTTTTTAGCTGGGTTAGGGAAAACTAGCTCAAAGTAACCCCTCCGGTTTCGATAATTTGAGGCTATTTCAACCCAAACTAGCTCTAACTCAGGGATCCAAACAAAGATGAGTAGTATTGTACATGCTACAGTCTGAACCGTAGCACATTGCTTTTTATGGCCATATCACCACATTGTTTTCTACAGCTGGTTCACTTTGCTACTGTGGTTTGCACTGCTGGTTCACTCGGCAACCATGGTTCGCACTCCTCCGACGTGAGTTGTAGTAGTAGTAGTATATACCGCATGATTCTTTGCTCCTTCTTACTATGTACTTCGCCGACATGTGGGAGAGCCAGCATCCGAGTCGACGTGTCATGCACCAGATAAGAGTGTAGACCGGAAGGGGGCATCACCCCGGTCATAGCGCCAGTAATTCATGACTATAGTGAGTAGTCATATCACAAGTCTTTCCAGTAGTAACGCACAGTCAAATCGCATAGCCCGACCTTTCCAGCAGTAAGTAAGTTGAATCCGCTACTCCCTCACCCTCCTTACCTCTCTGTCAAACTGCCTACGCGAAAACTGTCGTGCATACTTCCCGGGAAAGCCCCGCCCTCAACTTTTAACTACACAAAAATAGTTCTAGCTTGTTCGTTCTATATAAATAGTAGTACTATATGTTTACTCACCCATGGGGTTGTTCAACGAATGGAGGGCCGGGGAGCACAAGTGAAGAATACTAGTACTACTAGTAGTAAGTAGGAGTCGTACAGTTAGTCACCTTAAATAGAGAGTTTCTTTTCTTTAATGCCACATACACAAATTGAAACGCTTGTTGTGGAGAGAAAAAGATAATCACTCCAC
This sequence comes from Triticum dicoccoides, assembly GCF_002162155.2. NCBI lineage: Eukaryota > Viridiplantae > Streptophyta > Magnoliopsida > Poales > Poaceae > Triticum > Triticum dicoccoides. The sequence continues at coordinate 537,651,073 of NC_041383.1, read as the reverse complement.
TATATATGTACGTAGGGCCTGAGCGCTTGCCTTACTAGGGTTGCTCTCTTCATTCTCTCATCCTCTCCAGATTTAAAGAAGCCAACGGTAGCGACATTTTCTCTCTGCTCACCGCTGGTCACAGATCCGGCCGGATCCCTTCGGCCGATGAGTCTAGATGACTAAAAGGTGCATCGTTCACGTGGTCATCGCCGCCGAGGGAGGAAACCCACAGCTGCCAGCGGGGCCCGATCCTCTGACCGTGTCGTTCTCTCCGACACAGCGCCGGTTCGGGAGGACCTCCGACCCTTCTTCCTCCCTGTTGTATTGTGCGCAGATCGGACCTGCCACCGCTGACATCCCGACGAACCTCAGGTACAAGTTCTTCGAAAGCGGCCTTGCACTACTGCCCCAGCTCCCCATGTCTCTACATGTGCATCTTTTTCTACTTCCATCAGCTCTTCCAAATCAACCTAAATTTTTAGTATTATTAGAGGTAAAGCTACTTCATGCATTTGAATCTAGGACTTGGTTCAAACAACGAAGAAAGGGGGGAAGTCGTAGCATGAATCTAGGACTTGATTCAAAGAGGAAATAACAGGGGGAAAGTAGTAGAGACCGGATACCCAACCGGTCTCTTGGTTGAAAAGGGAAATAATGGGAAAACTTAGTACAAACTGGATAAGGAACATATCTATTATTGGTTGAAAAAATGATAGAAACTGGCGGTTGGTGGAAAACTCAACAGAGTATCTCCAGGATTAGATTTGTTGCCCTCACATAGTAAAAGGTCTCCAGGATTAGATTTCCTACCGTCACATAGTAAAAGGTCTCCAAGTTTAGATTTGCTTCCCTCACATAGTAAAAGTTCTCCAGGATTAGATTTGCTACCCTCATAGAGCATGAACAAACTCGGCATCACCACTTTATGCCTCCTTGTAGTACATTGTGCTGATGCGTCCACTGTCGCATGTCCTTATACCAACCTTTTGTTGTTCTTAATGTATGGACGCATGTAAAATGAAGCGATCACACTGTTACCTTAAGGACATGTCTAACCAGTGTTATTGTTAATCTAATGCATCCAATGATATGATGCAATTAAACTGTGTTAACAAATGGTACTCCTCCTGTTTTTCCCAGTATGATAAGTAAGTTGCTTCTTTACGCTGTTGAGTGACCTGGTGTCCCCACGGTCCCATGCCCCTAAACCAACTCTTTAGTTGTTGTTGATTTACTATATCTGGTAAACAAGTAATGCCACCATTAAAGTAATCCCATATTTGACGAATGTCATAGATGATCATAATGCTTCCGGTAACATGCAGCGTTGCTAATGTTTTAAAATATCTACTGTCCTTGCGTGATTGCCATGAACATAATTAAGATGCTTCATTTCATTTCGTGCATGTTTTGTATATTCTAATTGACCAGCAAATGATTACTTTCTATCTTTTTGTGCAGATAGGGATATCCATTTCACCTTGTTGCTATTGTGACCTTTTGGTTAACTACACAAAACACTTTTTTTGGAATGAGTGTCTTGTGCAGTTCAACTAAAATGTCACGTGGGAAACATCTCTCAATTTTGGTGGAACTGCACAAAACGGTGACTGGGATTTGCAAGATGAGTCGTCACTGTCACCACAATTGCACTTTATTTTAGTGGAACTGCACAAAAGGATAAGCAAACTATAGTTGCACCTTACATGAGCAGGATAGCCAACCTTAAATGTTGCTCAAATTTAGTGCAACTACTAAAGAAGAACCTGCCAGCTCACGAGAGCAAGTACTTCTTGCTAGCTGAATGATGCAATCTTTGCTTCATTTCAGGTCAACTGCAGAAAAAGGCGCATGAATTGAATCGTGGAGCTGCAGGTTGACCTCATCCGAGTGGAGTTGCAGGTTCACCATATCGAGTCGTGGCGGCCCTATGGCCCCTCACACCGGTCAGTACTATCCTTTATCAACATGATTGTGCTTTGTCATGCTGTATTTTTTAAATAAAGCTATTCTATCGCAATCTTTTCTCGTTTTGGAAATAAAGTTTGCTTCAACTTGTGCCACTATTATAGTAATTTCAAGGGATGCGTCAAAGATTGACGCATCGGGAACATAGATAGAATTGGTGGCCAAAAGAAAAGGCCAATGTTTGTACAACCATCTCTATGGTTGCCAGAGTCCTAAATCCATGCTCTTTCTTATCTGTACAAACAGAAATACTCTACTACAGACGTTGTGATGGTCAAGAGCATTCGCTAAGTTCTTGGGTTGCATGACACGGCTAGCCAAGATGGATTTAATCCCAATATTCACTTTATCAAAAGGCTCTAATGGGTTGGTTCCAAATCTTGCAAGCTGGGAATCAATGAGATGTGTAGGCATCTTTGTTGTACTTATTATTTGGATCTTATTTGTTGGTTCTGAATCTTGGAAGCTGGGAATCAATGAGATGTGTAGGCATCTTTGTTGTACTTATTATTTGAATCTTATTTGTTGGTTCTGAATCTTGCAAGCTGGGAAACACAGCATGATGATTCAAAGGGCAGCAACCATAACAAATTGTTCAAACTTTTGGTAGTATTGTTTGTGTGAAAGTGCGGCAAATGTGTTGATCATGTGCGTCCTGAGAATAATAATTCTAGTTGTTGTGCATGTTGATCCTGTGGCACTGATAGAACGAGCCAATGCATTGCTTGTTTTAAGAATACATTTTAATTAAAGATAATTGAATTTAAGTAAAGTGACCACTAACACTTGTTATTACAGTACCAATACAGACCTGCTCGTGAACCGACATGTGTGGGGAGGGAGGGGTAGTAACTGTTGTCGCCTATACACACTCAGTTTACTGTTGAATCCAGTTCCCCAAGAGCTGAAAAATGAACTGCTACTGCCGCCTACTCACTCATTCACTTGAAGAGACTCCAATGGCGATCTGAGGGGGTGAGCCTGCTGGATATGGACTTCAGCAAGGTGTCCACCTTTGAGTTCCCTGTTCAGTCCCATGGTGGCACCAAGTTGAATTTGATGTACACCAACGATCCGGACTCGGTGAAACTCTACCTCGCCGAGTTCAAGCAATACCTACAGGATGAGAAAGCACAAGGTCGAAGGTCTAGACATTGTGCCCATCCATTCGTCTCCTGACAGGGACCAGCAGATCGCGGTCGCCTAGGTATGCGTGCGGGATGAGGTTCTGATCTACCACTTTTGTAGGGCCATCAGAGGTTCTGGAGCATTCACCCGTTTCATCAGCAGCGCCGACTGCACCTTCGCTACAGTGGAGAGAAGGAACAACGCGACAATTCAGCCATCTGATGCAACAAGATTGTCGACATCCAGAAGCAATACAAGATCGTCGGCAACGGGCAGGAGAAGGACTCCATGGTTTACCTCGCCAAGACCATCATCAACCCCTGCTACGCCAACATGAAAGAAGACAACGATATCAAGGACCTGAACACGTGGGAGGTACCTCTGAATCTAGCCTACATAACCTACACGGCCAAGGACGCATACGCATGCTACAACATGTACAGGCGGATCTTGGACATGAGGGCGTGTCTGCTTCTCGTAACCGACGAGTACTTTGAATCTCCTTCCTCCCAACATATTCCCCTTCTCCGGTGGACCCAGAAGGTCTCGTACACATTTGTATGTCTTTATTTTGTTCAATATTTCGACCTCTTCCTATACAGCGGCTGGACATCATAGGCTATGGCGTTGGCTAGGCCATCCCTCTACTCCCACACATTGTCCAGCGGCAGCAGCTCCACTGGTCCACCCTGCACCCGAACAAGTCAACCCTTTTACTCCCCTCCGCCTGCGTCTTCCCCCGCTCCGGTTCGTTCGGTCCGTGGTCTCGACGTTGTCCTCTGCCTTGGTGCTCTCGCCGCGGCACCGCCATCTGTCGTTCCCAACATGGTCAGCAAAACAAGAGGAATCAGGAGACAACTGTTCATCGAGAGGCTGACAGTCGCGGGCCCACCAGGTCCATGGCCTAGGTTTTGTTGTTTAACATGGGCAGCCCAGGACATGTTTCAATGCTTTTTGGATCAAGCAGCCTCTGGGCCTCCCAACCTAGCTTGTCTATAACATCAGCAGCCCAAGTTATGTTTGTTTTTTCAAGGCGACGCACAGCTCAGTTCTATTTTTCTATAAGAATGCAAAACAGAACCTATGTTCTCCCTTCTATAATAGTATATATATAATAGAAACAACATAAGGTTCCGTTAAACCTGTCGTTCGTCCAACCATTTTATAGACCTTCCCACTTCCTTTATTTTTTGTTTTCATTAATCCTATATCTGAATTTTCTTCCACTTTCTTTTTCGATGTAAACTAAGTTTTCTCCCAGTACTTTTCCCTAGAACCAACTCAATTGTCTCACGTCTAGCCTAAAAAATAATAATACCCCATGAATGATATTTTATTTCATAAATTGAAAGTTCTTACAAAATAATAATAATTGTTTATATATAACTTGGCAAGTTAACTCCAAGTGATTGCGTACATAAGCTTGCAAAGATTTTACTGACCAATGCAGTAATAGACGTGCAATCATGTGTTTATGTTTTTATAACATTTCTCCGTCCAATCCAACATGATATTTTCACCCAGCCCAGCAAGTCCGCGGATTTTGAGAAAAATGCAAATGGGCTTTAAATTCTACCATATATATAAATGGGCTGCATAGATGCTACATCATTGTTTCACCCAGCCCACCAAATGGACTAAAAAAACAAATGGACTGGCTGACGTGTGGGCCAGTAGGTCGAAGGCTAAGCAATGCGTTGGATTTACATCCAACGGCCGGCATTCTTCTTCAATCTCTCGTCTTCTTCCCCCAATGTTGACGAGACCGCCTGCTCCAGCCTCCGGCGTCTAGCGGCGTTGCTTTGTGTGCATCGCAGTGAAACGCTACCCCGCTGGCGGCCAGGCCATCCCTCCACTCCGCACCTCATGTTATTCTCTGCCGAGTGTAGGCCCACCCCGCACCCGAACCAGTCAAGTTTCCCACTCCGGGTCGTTCCAGTCTGGGGCCTCGCCGTCGTCCACCACCTCGCTGCTCTCGGTGTGGCGTGGTCAACAAACGAGAGTCATCGGAAGATGATTGTACATGAGAGCCTAACGGATGGGACCCACGAGGTCCATGGTCGTATGCAAGGAAAGTTCCTCCTTATTAAGTTGTTTCCTACCCCTGACAGCTGGGACCCATCGGATGTATCTTCACACGGAAGGAAGTGCCTCCTTGTTATGCGAAAAAAAGTATTCCTCCCGATGACAGCTAGGACTCGGCAGATTTGGTGGCTGACTTGTGGGCCTACTAAGCAGACGTGTACGCAGGCTTTGTCAACTTAATCAACAAATGATTCTAGCAGTTGGACCATTGGATGTTAATCCAACAGTCGTGCTCCTTCTTCAACCTCTGTTCTTGCTCTTGTCTCCCGTGGGTGGCAGTGCTGCCGTGCACCCGAACCCGTCAAGTTTCCCATTCCTCTCCATCTACGACTCCACTGCCACGTCTTCCCCATCTCCGAGTCGTTCCAGTCTGGGGCCTCACCGTCGTCCACTAGCCTTGGTGCGCTCGGCATGGTGTGGTCAACGTGGTCAACAAATAAGAGTCATCGGAAGATGACTGTACGTGAGAGGCTGACAGTGGGGACACACCACACCCATGGACGCATGCATGCACCTCCATCCTTTTTACCCTGAAAAATAATGTTTTCTCCCCCTGACTGCTAGGACCCACCAGCTACATCTTCGTACGCAAGGAAGTGCGTCCATATTACTGGAAAAAATGATTCACCCCCTGACTGCTGGAACCCACCAGCCACATCTTCGCACGCAAGGAAGTGCCTGACAGTCGGGACCCACCTGGTTGAAGCGTACGTAGCGTTGTCATTCTGGTCGCGAACGTGTACGTACATACTGGTCGATGTAGAGGCACGCACGTAGCATGTACACGTACATACAGCGGCCAGGGTGCAAGAAAGTAAATACGGCCACGTACGTACATACAGGTAGGGTCTCGAGCGCCTACTCACACATACGTACGGCCAGGGCTCGCGTACATGGCTGGGTCGGAATGGAGAAACTGCATCATTGTCATGTTCATGGGGAGCCAACCGGCTGGGTCGGAACGGAATGCGTCGTCGTGTTCATCGGGAGGGCTTGGACGGAACATCCGATGGAAATGAGGCCTTGCATACCGCAGAACGGAGGAAAAGGCCTTGTGTTCGACCGGCCATGGTCGAAACAGGATCCTATTCATCGGGAGGGGTCTAGCGTACCGCAAAACAGAGGAAACAGACTTCTGTTGGACCTTCTACGGTCGAAACAGGGTCTTGTTGATCGGGAGGGGTGTGGCGTACCGCAAAACGGAGGAAACGGACTTGTGTTGGAGCGCTACGGTCAAAATGGGGGTCCTGTTCATCGGGAGGGGTGTGGTGTAACCCAAAACGGGACTCCACGGGATATTGTTCATCTCCACCGTCGACCTCCTCCAGCTTCCACGGGCTACCATTCATCCATCGTTGACCTCCTCCAGCCTCCACCTGTGATTGTTCATCCACGATCTCTTGTTCATCCAGCCTCCACCGCGCGGTCCTCCATTGGCTACTGTTCAACCAGCCCTCTCCACAGGTCCTGTTCAACCACCCCTCCATGGGCTACTGTTCATCCAGCCCTCCACCGGCTACAGTTCAACCAGCCCTCCACCGGCTACTGTTCAACCTTCCCTCAATGGGGTCCTGTTCATCCAGCCCTCCACGGGGTCCTGTTCATCCACGCCCAACTGGCTCGATCGATCGGGGTCCTGTTCATCCAGCGGCAACACCATGGGGTCATGTTCATCCAACCCCCACCGGGAACTGTTCATCCACCCCCCCCCCAACAACACTCATTGTTCATCCAGAGGCAACATCGATCGACTTCAGTTAGCAGCAGTAGCAAAGGAATCGCTTGATCGCTCGGGTGCAGTAACGTGTAGCCTGAAGTGCAATCGATCGGGTTCAGTTAGACGACGCCTCGCTTGGGTTCAGTTAGACGACGCCTCGCTCGGGTGCAGTAACATGTACAAGAGAAACGCGCATCGCTCGGCCCCCGACCACCTATCGTAACCGAGAACTCGCCGATATTTTCCTCGCCCTCGCCCTTGCCCAAAATGTCACGGATGTGTCTTTTTTTGTAGTGACACAACCATGCATAACCTATGAATAATGGACGAATTGATCAAACACACACTCGTGTGTAGTGGCACTATGTTCAGTCGCTCACGATATATAGGTACCATAGTACTCTCTCTAGCTAGGCTGTTTTATAGATTATCGTTGTGATGGATGATATACATGAGCAAGGTGCCGAGTCACGTCGTTGCGTCGTGTGCAGAGCCATGGCTAATGTCGAGCATCTCGGCGCCCAAGCACGAGTATGATCGTTGGTGTTGAGCCAGGTGAATACATGCTTGTGTTCACGGAAGCTGCTAGCAAATGTCTAAACAGTAATGCCAGGCACCGGCGGGGCGCGTACGTGATGGGCTCACCATTTCAACTCTTATGACAAAGGTGTTCCAAACACAGCACGTGCTGGATGCCCACACGTCGGTGAAAGGAGTGGGACATGAATAGTGTGGTAGAGCATCGCCACTTCTTCCACTTATAGGTCAGAGACCACATGTAGTAGTACTAGTGGTATGAACAATACAAAGTGTGATCCAAAGAGAAAGACACGTCTAGTAGGAAGATCTCGAGGCATACGTGTAAACAAATATAAAACCTAATATGTGCCTCCAATTAATATAGTAGTAGTAAACTACTTAGGCATGTACATCATAACATCACCGTGCATTGCACGTACAACATTTAGTGGTAGTAAGAGACAAATACCTATATGCCACGCATGTTCATACTATTTGTGCCTTTCTACTTCACTTACTGCGCTACATTACTCAGGTTCGTATGTCCACTCCTGGGTACATGTCCGTCTCGTAGTTCCAGTTCCACGTGTTCTTCATAGATGGAACGATCCATAACTGTGGGCAACGGGAGTCCATATCATCGCAGCTAGTGTGGCTCCCCACGATGGAGACTCATCCAAACTATGGCCAGCCTCGACGCGGAGCAGTCGCGTGCACCGGGAAGCGGCGCTCTCTTGGCTATCGCGCTGCTTCATAGCCGGTGCCAGTGAGAGGTCGCCTCTGCTCTGGCCGGGCATTAATGCATCACTGACGCTCCGGGGCGACGTTGAACACTTCACGCGGGAAGGGTGCACCGGCAAGGGAGGGGGTTGGGTCGGCCAGGGCGGTCACACGTGGGCGTGGTGGTGGTATTGGTTTTGAACCGTTTCAGGTGTAGTACTGGTAGTTTGCAAAACTACTCAATTATTGCAGTCGGTTTCCTAAGAAATTGTGGTAAAAACGTTACTACTTACAACGCATGCATGCATGACCAATATAAATGACCAATAAAAACTAGTACATGCACGCAACAATTTAATGGGCACTGTAATCTCAACATGTGATGGGGAGCTATAAATTTGAATTTGAAACTTATAAAACGAAAAAATTGAAAACTTATAAAACTTATAATACGAAATAACTCCCCTGGTTTGTCACCGTGAAGATTCGGTCAGAAAGGAACACAACGTCTTCGTACTCATACGGCAACAAACCATCCACAGACAGCATGGTCCACCTTTGACCGCCATGTGCAGGGTTCATGAAAGCAATCGCGATGTCGAACAGTGCGATGGGAGTGTAATTTTGGTAGGTGGACGACCTTATCGGGGCTTCCGGGATTACTATCTTCTTCAATCTCACCGTGGTTATATCGTACCAATTCAAGTGGTGGCCCATTGCATGGCTGGTCCCTATGTTGGACAAAGGTTCTACGGGAACGGTGTCACCATTGTAAATGTTGTGCAAATTGATGTTGGTACCCTCCCATACATATGCAAGCCAATCTCCACTGGCACGAAGCGTAACCTGTGAAACAATGGGCAGCAGGGGAATTAGGAAATGGACACAGAAGTAGTCTTTAGAATGCATTTACTACATGATCAAACTCATCACTTACCTGCTCATTGGACAAAATCCTAGTGCCCCTCAACGTCGGCATCTCAAGGGGCATCAACTTGCAACTACGGCCACGCCATGCTGGAGAGACCCCCAAGGTCCATGGAAACATCCTCGTGCATTGCACGTAACATCAAGATGCATTTGTATGAGTAGTTTATCTTGTGAGAGAAAAGGATGAACGAGGGAAGACCTTATTTGCAAATGTGGAGAGGGGTGTGGGTATCTTTTTGCAAAATTGTCATAGTTTTCTTTCTATCCGTCAGATATAAATTGGACGACCTCTATTGCAGGATGGAAGGCACACCATCATCACCAACTATTGGGGATATAACTACTAAGTATAAACCGCCCAGGAGGGGCCGGGTTATGCTCATCCATATTGAAGCCCATGAAGACAAGGAATACGACGCTTTATTATTGAAGCTTAGAGGCATAGGGCCCAAGGGCGGATTAGGGCCCATAGTCATAAACTGCCATGAGATATGTAACTTGTGTTGTAAGTTAGGGAAAAGCACAAACCAAGCCGGACACATGTATGAGCCGGCCTCGGTGTTCTGTAAACCGCCGGGCGTCAACCTGTGTATATAAAGGGACGACCCGGCGGTGGTTCAGGGACAAGAAACAACAACTCGAGAGATAGGTAAAGCGGATTTGCTCCCTGCTCATCAAGACCCTATCAATTCCACCACAATTGGATCGTAGGCTTTTACCTTCACCGCAAGGGGCCGAACCAGTATAAACTCCCCGTGTCCTTTGTCCGGTTTAACCCCTTTAAGATAATCTTGTTGCGATGGCTCCACGACTAAGTCCTCTCACTAGGACATCTGATGTGTTAATTCCATGACAGTTGGCGCCCACCGTGGGGCTATCGCACGATGGTTTCGAGTTCTTGAAGGGCAACTTTGAAGGACTCAAGGGATACGCGGTTGGCCGGATGACCAAGAGTCGTCGCGGCAAGCTCTACATCGACGACGTAGGCTGGGGCCCCGAGGTCGGCTCAATCAAGTCCCGGTACCGCACTACTAGGAAAAGGGCTATAGATAGGATTGACACTAATGGCGCACCAGGGAAGTAGTGCGCCACTACTATATACTAATGGTGGACCAGTTGGCGATGCGCCATTAGTGTGGAAGACACTAATGGCGCACCAGACAAAAGGTGCGCCACTAGTGATAATGTTTTTTTCATTTTTACATACATACTGATGGTGCATCCTACCAAACATGGAGTTCTAACTAGTAATGGCGCACCAGACAAGGAGTGCGCCAGTACTGAATTTTTTTTATTCTTTTTTTTGCAAAACTACTAATAGCGCACCGTGTCACAGTGCGCCATTACTAGTTTAAACTACTAATGGCGCACCGTGTCATAGTGCGCCATTAGTATATTTTTTTTTACTTTTCTGCAAAACTACTAATGGCGCACCACCTGCAGGTGCGCCATTAGTAACCAGGGTTACTAATGGCGCATTTGTGGGTGGTGCGCCATTAGTAACCTGGGACCCCAACAAGATATTTTGGACAGCCACACCTACCCACTCACTTTCCCCACTTCATTCCCTCCACCTCCTTCTCCAAGCTTTCGGCTACCTCCTCCTCCTCACCCCATTTCCACCATAGATTCATCAAAATTAAGTGGTGAAATTACCTTTTTTTGATAGGTAAGTAAGGGGAAAGCTATCTTCATGATGTAGATCTACTTTTTTTCTCCCTAGCTCGCTCCAACAACGTGCACATGTACTTTTTGTGGCCTAGCTAGATCTATGTATGTTTGTGGTGTTGCATGTGTTTGTGGTGTTGCATATATGTTTGTGTTTGCAGGTACCGGTATTTGAAATGCGATAGTTGCCAATATTTTGCTGGAATATTGATTCATTTCCGTTTCGGCGAGAATTTTGGCACTATGCATTCTTTTTGGTCCTATTTTTAGGGAAGGTCATGCCAAATTTTTTCTTGGTTCTAAAATATCGTTTTGCTCTACCCCGTAGGCGACCATGGTTCGCACGATGACCGAAGGCATCATGAATAGGTTTTTGAGCTCCGCGAAGGCCGAGATGCTTCAAAAGAACGAGAAGGAGATAAGATGTCCGTGTCGAAGATGCAAGCTGAAGAGCCTTATTGCGGACCCGGATTCCGGGAAGGTGCGGGACACCTGCTCTTGCGTGGTTTCATGGATGGCTATCGGTGGCAAGGTGATGAAGATGACTATGAAGTCGTCCATGGGGGCCGGGCAAGAAATGAGGAAGGGCAACAAGACAAGTACCACCGCGGCGAGGGCGGGCGAGAAGACGAAGAATCTCCAGGACATGATCACGACGGTGATGCTGTACACAGTCATCATGTAGAAGATGTCGTACATGATGATGAGGAAGATCAAGACGAAGGGCATGATCATGAAGATGAAGATGCTGGAGCAGACGACGATGGAGGCTGGGTGCAGGACCCTCATATTCAAGAGCTGCTTCTCAAGCAGACGGATAACGCAAGAGCTGCCGCCGAGAGAAAGCCAAGCTGGATCAACTGGAGATAGACGCGGTTACTCCATTGTATGAAGGATGCAGGCCCGAGGATACCCGCCTGAAAGTAACGCTCATGGCTCTGGAGATGAAGGTAAAACACAAAATGACCGACGCATGCTTCGACGAGAACATGTCATTCTGGCACGAACGTCTTCCCAAGGGGAACAAGTGCCCGACCAGTTTCGAGGAGGCGAAGAAAATTGTGTGTCCTCTGGATTTACGGCACGTGAAATACCATGTGTGCATGAACAATTGCATCATTTAAAGGGACAAGCACGCGGAGTCTACCATATGTCCGGTGTGCGGCGTCACTCGATACAAGAAGAGGAAGAAAGCTCCTCGAAAATCGGTGTGGTACTTTCCAATCACTCCTCGTCTGCAGCGGTATTTCGCGGACCCTAAGGTAGCAAAGCTCCTGCGTTGGGACGCGGATAGGGAGGAGAAGAAGCGGGAAGATGACGGAAATGATCCAGAGGTAAATAAAAAAGACAAGATGCTGAGTCACCCTAAGGATGCGAGCCAGTGGCAGGCGTTGAACTTCGAATACCCAGAATTTGGGAAGGATCCAAGGAACATCGTGCTGGGCGCGAGCACCGATGGAGTCAATCCATTTGGCAGCCAGAGAAGCACACATAGCACCTGTCCTGTGTTTGTGTGGATGTACAACCTTCCCCCCTGATTGTGCATGAAGAGGAAGTACATTCACATGAGTATGCTAATTGAAGGGTCGAAACAACCAGGGAACGACATCAATCTGTATCTGGGGCTGCTGAAGGAGGAGCTAGACACGCTGTGGAAAACGCCAGCCAATACGTGGGACGCTGCAGAGAAAGAATATTTCCCTATGAGAGCCGCACCGCTCACGACGGTGCACGACTATCTCAGTTACGGATATCTCGCGGGGCAGGTAGTCCACGGATTTTCTGGATGCGTAAGGTTCATGGATGACACAACGTATCGCCAGCTAGATAGAGATCCCGGGTCTTCGAAAACCGTGTTCATGGGACATCAAAGGTGGCTTCGCGACGATGACCCATGGAGGAAACGCAAGGATCTGTTCGATGGTGAAACCGAACCCCGAAAATGCCCGTGTACGAGGAGCAGCGAGGAAATAGACGAGCCGTTAAAAAATTGGAAAGACTGCCCACTGCCGGGAAAGAAGCAAAAGGCGCCAGAGCCGGGAAAGAAGCAAAAGGCGACAGAGTCGCTGCTAAAGGTATGGAAAACAAGGTCTGTTTTCTGGGACTTGCCGTAATGGTAGATCCACCATCTGCCTCACAGCCTTGATGTCATGCATATCACGAAGAACGTGTGCGAGAGTCTGCTTGGTACCTTGCTCAACATGCCAGAGAGGACCAAAGATGGGCCGAAAGCAAGGGCAGACTTGAAATCAATGGGCATCAGGCAGGAGCTTCACGCTAATGATGATGATGATGATGATGATGATGATGATGATGAGGCGAAGCAGGACACAGAAAGTCGTCGCAAAGGCAAAAAGGCCAAGAAGACCAGAAATGACTACCCTCCCATGTGCTTCACTCTAAGTCAGGAGGAGATCGAGCAGTTTTTCACCTGCCTCCTAGGAGTAAAACTTCCTTACGGTTACGTGGGGAAGATAAGCAGATACCTAGACCCAGCGAAGTAGAAGTTCAGCGGGATGAAGTCTCACGACTGTCATGTGCCGATGACGCAGATACTTCCAGTTGCAATCTGTGGGATCATGGACGCGCACATCCGTGAAATGCTATTTGGCCTATGCAACTTTTTCAACGTCATCTCTCGGAAGTCAATTGGCGTGAGGCAACTCAGAAGGCTACAGGAAGAGATCATGGTGATACTATGCGAGCTTGAGATGTACTTCCCGCCCGCATTCTTCGACGTTATGGTGCATCTGCTGGTCCATATCGTGGAGGATATCATCCAACTCGGGTCGACGTTCCTGCACAGCATGATGCCGTTCGAAAGGATGAATGGTGTCATCAAAGGATACGTTCGCAACATGTCATGTCCAGAGGGAAGTATAGCCAGGGGCTTTCTGACCGAAGAGTGCATCTCCTACTGCACGAATTATCTAGGCATCGAGAACCCCGTTGGTCTGCCCGTCAACACGCACCTCGGCAGGCTCGCTGGATGGGGTCACCATGAGGGTCACCACAAAATGCATATCGACTTCGAGGGTCGACTTGCCGACTTTGAAAGAGCAAACCTAGTCGCGCTACCAGACATAGACGTGCTCGATCCTTGGGTGGTAGAGCACAAAACCTTTATTGAGAAGACGTACAACGACCTAGGCCAACAGAGGACGGACGGAGATATAATCAAAGAGCACAACTCATGTTTCACGCGTTGGTTCAAGCAGAAGCTTCTGTCGTACCCTTTACATGAGGACTCTTCCGCGGAAGAACAACTCATATTTGCCTTGTCATAGGGCGCCGAGCACAACCTGATGACCTATGAGGCGTACGATATCAACAGCTACACATTCTACACCGAGAACAAGGACATGAAGAGCGATGGTTATCAGAACTCCGGGGTAACGATGGAATCCTACACCGACAACGACAAGGACAGATACTACGGAAGGATCGAGGAGATCTGGGAGCTGAGCTACGCTGGAGACAAGGTCCCGATGTTCCGTGTCAGATGGGCCAAGAGCGTCCTAAAAGAAGACCGGTATTTCACCACCATGGTTATACCCGAAGCCAAATCCAAGACCGCGGGCGCAAACATCACCGCGAAAAATGAGCCATGGGTACTGGCTTCCCAAGTGGACCAATGCTTCTTCATTACCGACCCGTCAAAGCCCAGTCGTGTTGTCGTGAGGAGAGGCAAAAGGAAGATCATCGGAATGGATGGAGTAGCCAATGAGCAAGACTTCGACAAGTACGGCGACCCGAAGATCGAACATGACGATGACGATGAAGTAGCAGCACACACCACAAGAAGAAGCAGGACCACCCTACCTAAAGGACGTCCGTTCCACAGAAGAACTCCATTTGCGAAAAAGAAGGGCAAGAAGATTGTGAACAGATAGCTAGCTAAGATCGATTGTATTTAAATCATAGTCTTCATTTCTCGATTGTATTTCATGGGCAATTTTTGATATCATGAATATTTTTAAATTTCATGGGCACTTTTTGAATTCATGAGGACACTCGATCTCGATCCCCCTCCATCTCGATCTCGATTCCCCCTCCATCTCAATCTCGATCCCCCTCCATCTCGATCCCACCCGCACCCTCCCCCGCTAGCTCCACCGCCGCCGCCGACCCACCACAACCCTCCCCCGCTCCACCGCCGCCGATGAGCACCCGGCCCCCC
>NC_041383.1:537599334-537635999 GCF_002162155.2 Triticum dicoccoides | reverse complement strand
TTTTCAAGTAACAAATTTGAACATATTTTTTAAAAAATTATTACTGTTTTTATAAAAAAATATTACTGTTATGATTTAAACAAGTTTGAACATATTTAAACACAAATAAATATCAAACAACATTTAAAATGCATAAAAAATATTGGGGAGCCTGGGAATCGAACCCAAGACCTCCTGGTGTGTGTGTTGCATGCTGACCAGTCGGGCTAGTGGGCGGGTTCTGATGTGGATTGGGTTAGGTGGAATATAACCTGAGTGCTGGAACTAAAAAAAACATTCTAATGGCGCACCCCCTGTTGGTGCGCCATTAGTAATCTGCCCCCATCCATACACTTCGTCCCTCCCTCGTCCCTCTCCCTCTCGCCAGATCGACACTTCCTTCCTCTCCCTCCACCGCGCCGCTCCCTCCCTCGTCCCTCCCTCCACCGCGCCACTGCCGCTGCCCCGACCCACGGTGCCGCAGCCACCTCCTTCTCCCCTTCCTCCCCCTCGAGCGCCGCCTCCCCCTCGAGCCCTTCGTCTTCTCCACTCCGGTTACCACCAAATCTCTCTCGTCGGAGCTGCCCCTCGACGGTGGCTAGCCTCATTGGACGTGCCCCTCGACGGCGGCGCGAGCCTCCCCGCGCGGCCTGGTTAGTCTCTCTCCCTCCCTCCCTCTCTCCCCCGCTCATCCCCATGCCCCCACGGGGCGGCGACCTACGGTTAGGAGCAGGAGCTCGCCGCCGCCGCCCCATCGTGCCGCTGCTGCTGCTTCTTGCGGCCGCCTTTCTCTAGCTTCCCCTCGGGATCTGCGCGCCATGCCGCGGCTGCTGCTGCTTTGTGGCCTCCGCCGCCGCCTGCCAGTGTGGGTTGGTCGCCTGCTTCCTCTGCCGGCGCGGCGGGATGCCCAACGTGGGTACGGTTTGGCAGCGCTGTGTTGGTGAGCTGTTGCCTTGTTGGTGAGCTCTGCAATTTTATTTTAGTTGGAGAGGGGTTAGGAGTTAAGCTAGAGGGAGGAGTGGCCGTGCCTGTGTTTCGCCCTTGCATCAGGCTTGCCGACATGGTACTTGCATAGTTTCTTGATGGATAACCAGTTGATCTGCAACGCTGTGCCGCTTGCTGATTGCGCGATTCGTTTATGTTGAGTTGTGTTGTCCAAGGCCTTCGCGCTTCTTGTTTCGTTGGATTATCATGTGGGAGTGGCCTTAATCTCAGTTTGCCCTCTTGCATATTAGTGCCTGTCATGAGCATTTCTTTGTACCTGTACAAGTGTAGATATTATGATTGTTGCTATTATACCATCGCTAGTTTCATGTAATAATTGAACTGGTTATCTAATTGGCCGCACATAAGTTTAATGTAATAATTACAAATGTGCGATTTTGGGCAAGAATAGAAGTGATAAATATTTACTATCTTGTTGCCAGTCTCCAGCCTGATGAAAATAGTAGGTTCAGTTAACCGTACTCGCGGCTGCTGCTTCTTGCAGCCACCGTTCCCGCGTGCTCGCGCGCTCCCGTGCTCCCGTACTAGACAGTAGCCTCTACAGACATTCAGTAACTGAATTTGGGTTGTTCTATTCGTCATGCAGTTCATATCTCCCCAGGATCGCTGCCGAAGGGCCTGCACTCGCTGGATCTGTCACGGAACAAGATCGCCAACGTCGAGGGGCTTCGGGAACTGACGAAGCTTCGCGTGCTCAACCTCAGCTACAACCGAATTTCCTGCATCGGCCACGGTAAGTCGCAGATGGTTCTGCTGGTGTGGTAATTGATTTACTTGTTTGGTTTGGTAGCTGGAGCACTATATCAGTGGTGCTAAACTGCTCTTGTTATCTGACTGGTTGGTGCATTATGAGCCACCGTGTTGTGTATGGCCTGCCTAAGAATTGGTTAAGTAGTAAGTTGTTTAGGCTTGGCCATTTCCACTCATTGTTGATAGAGTTACACTTTTGTTACATTGCGTTATCTTTCTGTAGAGTAGTAATGCTCCACTTCCACATATTTTTAGTTAGTTATCTTCCAGTAGTATTTCCAATTGAAGCCCTGAGCAGCAGCACCTCTTTTGTTGTTCACTATCACATAGTTGCAGTTTGGCAAACACAGCTAGTAAATATTCTACTGTTTTGAAGTGCTTGTTGTGTGTGAAATTATTTTGTGGCAATTGCTGCTTCTGATCAAAACAGGTACCTTATAACATCACGGAATCACAACCTTATAACAAATAATTTAAGAGGCTATGTTCTGGTTTCCTGTATCTCCACCATTTTGGGTTGGTGAATGTGGATGATTTTTTTATCCCGTGAACTCATTGTACTGCTACAAGAATTTGGTATCATCATGGTGTAATTTTGTTAACATTCTGGTTTTGTTAGATAGTGGCTACACTAATCTAGAGTGATACAATTTTCCTTCCCCTGTATTTCCTGTGGCTCTATTGTGTAATAATTGTTCTGTCATGAAAATAGAGTTTTGTCTCTCATGTTCTGAATTTCCTCTTTTCCTCATACTTTGCTTCACAATAGTATCTCTGCGGCTGTTGCTGATCATTTTTCAAGTTTATCTTTGTACTAGTATTTGAGCTCTTTCCATCATCTACTATCATGTGGAACTCTTTTTACAGTTAAAATGACCATGATTTACTGTGTCCAGTAGTTGGATTTTTTAAGTCTGTTTACAGCTCTAGTACACTTCTCTTACACTTACTGAGGACTTGTATCTGCTACTGTTGTGTTGTTGTTCCTATACTGTAATTGCTTCAGCGCATACTACCATGACTTAATGTTTACAATAGCTGTTTTCTTTGTGTCCAATAGTCAGCGTATATTTTTCTTCAGAGGTAACTGGTCAAATGTTCAGTGTGTATGTCTGAACTTGAATGTTGCAATGCTGTTTTCTTCAGAGGCTACTGTCAAAAACTTGAGCTACTGTCTTGCAAAGATGATGATCATCTTGCTAGTTTGCTGGGTTTTGTCTCCGACCATTGTGTCGTGATGAATTTGCAGGTACCCTGAGAGGCCCTTGAGTTTGCCGAAATTTCGATTAACTTCCGTTCTGGAAAATTCGGGTACTCCATATGTCCTATTTTCAGCAAAGGTCATGCTAAAATTTTCCGTGAATTTTAGCATGACTTTGCTAAAAATAGAACATATGGGGTACTTGCGACTAATGCATGGGCCGGGGTATCTTAGTACTTAGTTAAGTAGGATCAACTGCCCTGCCATTCTTGCTGCATTAAACCATAGGTGGCAATAGAGCCAAGTGATTAGGCCCAACTTAGAATTCTCCTTAGCATCGATAAACTCTAGATGATAAACCCAACAACAATAGAGCCAAGTGATTAGTGCCAAGTGATTAGGCCCAACCTAGGGTGCCTCGGCATCGATAAACCCTAAATGATGAAAACTTAACTTGGCTGCCCCGGATGCCTCGGTGTCGATGAGAACCTAAATGATGTACACTTAGGCTTTTAGGGTGCCTCCGCATCGACAAACCCTAAATGACAAAAGCTTAGCTTTTAGGATGCCTCGGTGTTGACAAACCCTAAATGATGAGACCATGATCTTGTTCCTTGACAATAACCAACTTTTGGACCAAACTTTTTCCTATTTAGAGCGAAACATGGCCCACAACGATGAGGCCAGTGGTTCGGATGGCAAGCAATTCTAGGAGCTGTCCCAGGAGATGGAGGAACAACCTCACCGCTATGAGGACACCGCGGAAGACACCAATCCTGACTACACAATCCCTAGTGGCGTCGGGGATGACACCACTGATGGTGCCGCCGAGGATGCCACCACTGATGATGGCGGCGCACACATAGATGGCAGCCAACCGAAGAAGCAAAGGAAGGACCGGCGCCCGAATGCGCTCCGCACCCTCAAGGAGGAATTCACTCAAGTGGACTCTGATGGGAATCCAACGGAGCCCAAACATATAGTCAAGGGGTACTCGCTTTAGCTCGGGTGCATTCTCCGGAGCACCGCCTCGATCAACACCGATAACCTTAGGAATAAGGACCACGGGAATTTGCGCAACCTCCTCTTCACGAAGCTGCACGAACGATACAAGTTCCCCGCCGAATTTGAAAACACACGCCTCTCAGGGAATAAAGTGAACAGTGCCGCCCTCACGAAGATGAGCAAGGCCCAGTCTACTTGGAGAAGCGCGGTGAAGAGAATGATTGATAAAGGTGATAGTTATGAGAAGATCAAGGCGAAATATCCTTTGATGAGCGAAGATGAGTACAAGGAGTTCAAGATCAAGTGCGAGAGCAGCGCAACCTCCGAATCAAGTCAGTGGGGGAAAGAAATGCGGGAGTTGAACTTAGGGGAACACAAACTCGGTCCCGGCGGTTACAGAGTGGCGGAGCCTATATGGGACAAGGAGGATGCGGAGCGTGCCGAGCAAGGCCTACCGCCCCTCTTCGAGAAATACAGCGGTGACAAGCTGACCAGGAACTATGTCAGGGCCCGGTACAAGGAGGACCCAATAACAAAGGAGCTTACCACGGATCCGAAGACCAGGGCGCTTGAGCTTGTTCTGGTAAGGAATATACCCCTGCGTAATTAGCTCCATATGGTTGCACTCTAATTAATCCCCAATATTTCTAAATGGTTCACGTTCCTTTCGCAGGACACTGAAAGCAGTAGCGCGGGGTCGTCTCAGAGCTCCCCTTTCGACACCCCTTTAAATAGGGCGTTGAACGTAATGAAAAACAAGGATAAGCTCACTAAGCCGACGTTAGCTGGTCGTGTGGCCGGCAAAGGCTTGTCCACAAAATGGGGGTCATACTATACCGCTGGTGTGCAGAAGGAGAAAAAGACCAGCTCGGAAAGCCAGACGCGCGAGGTTGAAGCACTCAAGGCACAAGTGGCGCGGATTCCGGAGCTTGTCCAAGAGCAAGTGGAACAACAACTGGGAACGAAGCTCAACTCCATGGTGCCTACGTTGATTCATGGGCTGACGACATGGATTGCGGGCGGCCAACAGGGGCCTCCCCCGGTTCCCAGCTTCACGGCCAGCAACTCGCATAGCGCGCAGGCAGCGCCATTGGTATCTCCGGCGGCGGCGCCATTGGTGTCTCCGGTGGAGGCGGTATTCATGTCTCCGGCGCCGGCACGGGCATTGGAGCTTAATGCACCCGGGTGTACGCCGGCCGGCACCTCGCCAGCAAGCGCCCCCTCCGTCAGTTGCACGCCTGCCGTTGGCGGTGCCTCGACATTAGCCGAGCTCGATGTCATCATGGTAACTAAGCCTCTCGGCCGATGACTTCATCTCCCTGCCTTTGACTGGGCATCCCTGACGCCCTGTACATGTTTTCGCAGGGCACCGCCGACGTTCGTTGCACTCTTCTGCACTTCGTGGCCGCCGAGTTGGTCAATGTCGCAAAGGGAAGAATCGTTCAACCGGGCAACCCCATGTTCCACGGTAATCCGATGCCACCCACAGTGTATAGGATTGAAGTGGTTCGGGTGCTGCCAGGCTGCGACGAGCTGTTACCTCCGATTCGACCCGCTGGGGCCGACGAAGAAGATGAGATGACCCTCAGCGCCTGCGTAAACTGGCCCCTGCTTTGGCCGAAGAGCCAGATTTGTTTGGGGGCGGGGGACACCACCCCACAGACAAGACCGCCAGTCGTGCCGGCACCAAGCCATGGCAAGAACGCCGCAACGCTACTGGACCTTCCGGACATCCCTATGGCACAGGATCCGGACAGCCCTATGGCACAGGATCCGGACGACGATGACAACGACGACGGTACATTTACCAAAGTCGATAAGTACTTTGCCGAATATGGGTATGCTGACGACTTCTGCGGGCCTCTTTCTCAAGAACCCAACCAAGACGACCGCAATCTAGCTGGTACGGCAGAGAAATCCAATTGCAATAGGCGTCGTCTGGCGTTCAGTTCTCAGGAGACGCCTCCAGCTCCCGCCTTCACCGAGCCTCAGATAGCTGAGGTGCGAAATATTATCAGCCCCAACACGCTCAAGAAGGCGGTCTGTGAGCAGAACTCAGTCCCATTACAGGAGATCAAGAAGAAGGGACGGAAACGAAAGACTAACAAGGGCGCCGGTGCGAGCCAGCCGGCACCGAGTTCGATCCGTTCTCAGGACGGGCCACCTTCACCTAAGGATATCTCGAGGAGGGTGCATGTGGAGGGTAGGGTGATGCTACCGCCAAATATGCTGAATGCTGCAACCGGTGCTATACGGAGTCTGCACGAGAGTGTTCTTTCTTTGGAGAAGTGGTGTCTCAGAGAGAAGGATGTGGCATACCCGGTTTTCGTGGCCAAGCTTCCAGAGGGCAAGGGCTTTGTGGATGGCGACATCGGGGGTACGATCGTCCTGCGGTTTGATGACATCTTTGCTATGTTTAACCTTCATCCGCTGCACTACACCTTCGTTCGGCTGTTTTCGCTGAGTATGGAGATGCGGATCATTAGAGACAAGACCCCGGACATCGTGATAGTCGACCCCTTCTACATGCGCGCCAAGCACTTGAGCAGCGCTGGGGACCGCCAAGTTGCAAGTTCACACCTCGAAGGCGTCATTCTGGCAAACCCACATAAGGATAACTTCCTTGTGGCTTACTTTCCCGAGTAAGTCATCCCTTAACCTCCCTGTAACATATGATTTCTTAGATATCGATCGTTCTTTTTTTCTAACATTTCGTGTTCTGTGCAGTGACACACATTGCACACTCATCCTCTTAAGCCCGAAATATTCCATGGCCACATATTTCGACCCGAACCGTAACTCCAAGATAAATCTGGAGGCACCTTCACTAGGGCAGTTCGTAAGTATGGCAAGCACATGTTCTCACACAATACGAAGTTCTGCTGCGTCAAGCAGCCGCCTGGCGGTCGGAAGGATGCCTACTACGCCCTCCATCACATGCGAGCGATCATAAGGGACCATCATCACCTTCTGCTACCAGATAATCTCAAAGATTGGGCCACGAACTTGTCGGCAATCCAGGACGCGGACCTCAAACAAGAATTCTTTCACATCCAGTCGGAGTTTGCGGACATCATCCATAAAGATGTCCTTCATACCTCGGGGCAGTTCTTCCTCAGATATCAACCGTCCAACAATGAGATAGATGGAACGCTACAAATGCAGGGTGACAACGACCGCGATTACATGACCATCACGACAGACGACGGCTTCATCCACGCTATTGTCCGATGAGTCGAGTCAAAAGTAGTGATGTGTAGTTCTGAAACATTGATTGGCTCATGTTGTAATTAAACTTTAATGAATTCGTATGTCTCTTTGGTTTGGACAGTCGTTCAACTTAGATGTAATCGATGCTATTTATTAGTAGGACCATGAATCGTGCTATTAATGTCTTGCTTTTCTCTTCCGATCCTTTTGTTGCATACTTACATATTGCTTATGTATTGTCTGTTGTTTGGCTTGTGCATAGAGATGCCGTCGTATGTCGTGTACAAGGGTAAGGTTCCCGGAGTCTACGACGACTAGGAGGAGTGTCGGAGACAAGTTCACCATTTCAGCGGTAACAGATACAAAGGGTACACCACTAGGGCGGAGGCCGAATCTAGATACGCCCGCTATCTAGCGGGAGAGAGGAGGGAGCATTCGAGGAACCGGATGAAGACCAGTTTGATCGCGATGATGCTCATCGTGATGACCACAACTCTCTTCTATGTGATGGTAGTTTAGATGATCGATATCGACTTGTAATGTGAAGACAAACTCGATACTCGCGGTCTTGAGACTTGTAATGTTTTATCTTTGTTCGGTCTTTTGAATTCAGAGACTAATATGATGAATTGTGTTCGGAGACTAATCTTCTATTGTATTCGATGAATCAGATGTTGTTGTGTGCTGCTGTCTATATTCTGTCCAATAATATATTTGGTAACCTGTGCAAAAATCAGAAAAGTAAAAAAAACAAATATTCATACTAATGGCGCATCACTACCAGGTGCGCCATTAGTATGCCAAAGGATACTAATGGCGCATCAACACAGAATGCGCCATTAGTATGACAAAGCACATGCTTACGTATGGCCCCCCGGGAGGCACACTAATGGCGCATGGTCTTACATACTAATGCGCACTGCTTGGTGCGCCATTAGTATACCAGATACTAATGGCGCACCGGTGGTGCGCCATTAGTAAAGAATACTAGTGGCGTGGTACTAATGGCGCACTGGTAATGCGCCATTAGTAGGCAAAACCGGTGCGCCATTAGTAGGCCTTTTCCTAGTAGTGTCGGGTCCCCTTTGGCAGAATTCACGTTTTCATTCGCAAGATCGGCGAACCGGGCCCTGAGTCGAACATCTGCACCGACCTCGTCGAGACGGCTTAGCGTGCGAGCCCTGCCCGGGTTCAGCCTGCCATGAAGTGTGCGTTCATGGGATTCATCCATGGTGCGGAATCTGAACCAGTGTGCGATGGTGAGACGGTCGTTTACTCAGATGGCAATCTACCGACGAGACCGAGTCACTAAACCAACTACAAGATGGCCAGTTCAGGGGCTGTTCCGATGGCGACAGTATTCCGGACCCCTTTGAACCGCCAAACCGGGTTGCAATTTTCATGGCCGGTACATAGCCCACATTGAAATCTTCAACTGTAGCAATGATGACTACCAGATCAGCAGCAGGGGCAGGAGGCCCTGCACGACGACCGGCCCAAGTTCTGTCCGGTTTATTGCACGCCTGGACGACACTGTTGACCACAGTAGTTAACCCGTAGACTCAAGATTAGCATAATGCGGAGGTCACAAAGCTGCGGGATCAGATAACTCGGGCCAAGGAGGACTTGGCGGCTGAGGAAACCAGGATGGTTGATGAGCGGGCCGCTTTGGATGCCCAGTCGCAGCGGATTCAAGCAGAGAATTACCAGCTCCTACTGGATCAGAAGCTTCAAATGAGGTGTTAAGGAGGAGGCATCGGTCTCGTCTGCCGCCAGTTTATGAAGCAATGAATCTCTTCAACACACCAGGAGCCGGGCCCAGTAATCCGGCAGCGGTAAACTGGATTGAAGCACCTGGGACAGGAGCACCGGATCAGCCACGGGTGATGGATCCGCTTCGACAAACAGATAGCCCGCCGCAATACATGCCGACCCCGCCGGGTCACTTTTGCACCCCTTTGGATAATATGATTGCTGCGGCGTCCCGATTGGCAGCTATTCCGATGGAGGGCGAGTCTCCAGCGGCGGTTGAGACGCGGGGGGCCAGGGATCTCCTTCAAACCGCCATGGTACAACAGCAAGCCTATTCATATAGCCGAGACAGAATTCATTCAACCCCTCGTTCGAGCAAGAGTTACAACAGGCACATTGATGAACCAGCTGTGTCAAGCAATGCGCGGAACCGTGACGCCCCTCGGGGGCCTAATCCGGCGCGCGGTGGTATGAATTATCAGGATGTGGTGAACAATGGTAGAGCGCGTTTGGAGGCAGAGTTAGCAGCGCAGTTGGCAGCATAGTACGCAAATCATCAGCCCGCCCCGGTTCAACCGACAATGTCAGTTGAACGAGGACTGGCTTTCGGCTGTTGGGGGTGCCGTGTCTCACCCCAGCTCTATGTAATGTGCGGTTACCCAAGGATTTCAAGGGCCCATGTAAGGTGCCTAATTACACCGCTGATTTACCCCCTGAGTCATGGGTTGAGAGTTATGAGATGGCAATGGAGATGCTGGATGTGGGCGAAGCGGCGTGTGCAAAGTACTTCACCATGATGTTGGATGGAACGGCTCTCACTTGGTTAAAAAGTCTGTCTGTTAATTTGTCGGTGGTAAACGACACCTATGGGATCACTGGAATCCCTTCTACGGTTGCGGGGCGCGGGGTTCGTGAGAAGAGTGGGACTAACAGACGACACAAAGGGATTTATCCAGGTTCGGGCCGCAAAGATGCATAAAACCCTAGGATCCTGCTTTGGTGGATGTATTAGTGTCCTTGAGCTCTCGAACTAGCTCTGGGTGCTGTGGGATTCAAAAGAGTCGAATCCCTTCTCTGCGTGCCATGGGCCTCCTTTTATAGGAGAAAGGGGCTGCCACAGTGGCACACAAGAGGTGGAAAGTGCTACAACATTGCGAGTTTATCGCTAGTATTATAGGACAAAACGCATTAATGCGAGGCTTAGGTGTCCCTTCGCTTTATCGGGGACGGGGAAGAGGCCCGTCCCGTCTGTCACCGCTCCTCCTCGCTTCGACACGCACCCTGGCCAGTGATGCATGCGGTGCCATGTAGGCAGGCAAGAAGCTGATGTGGCACGGTGGTGGAGCCTTCACAAAGGATTGCATGCTGCCACGCAGGTGCCTGCCCAGCTGGTTGGGTCGGCAGCCGCATGCATACGGCGGTGAAGATTTGGTTGGCGCAGGCTTGGCAGTGGCCTGGCGGGTTCGCTTGGCGAGAGCCTTGTCCGGTGGCCCGGTAAGGGTCTTGCCGTGGCGCGCTGGCTTCCCCGGCAAGGATATTGCCGGGGGTCTCGTGGGTTCCTTCGGTGATGATAGTTGCCTTCCTATCCTCTTTTGATCTTGAGCATTTTATGTCTTCATAAAGATCTGCATGCCTCCACGGAGGTGCCTCCCGAGCCCTGTCCCAACGCTTTTGTCGAGCGCTGGTGGGCTCAAGGGTGGCTCACTCTAGTCGGTGTGGGCGAGCTGCCCCGGCAAGGGTCTTGCCGGGGCTGCTGAGGCTTCCCCTGCAAGGGTGCTTGCCGGGGAGACCTGCTACGCCTATCTGATCTTTGTGGCCTTGGTCCTTGTCGTTGCTTCGATTGTCCTCATGGCCTCGGCTTCTCTCCGGCTTCGCTTTCCTGCCATGTTATGCGTGGTTGTGGCGGGAGGCTCTGACTGCCCGTGCACAAGTAGAGGGGTCAAAAGCAGAGCCCCTACCTTTGTACACCGACAGGAGCCACCGGGCCTGGGCCACACATAAGCGCAGCACGTTGTTGGGCCAGGCCCAGAATGGTGCGCGGGCAGTTGGGGCGGATTCTTACCGCGGCCACTATTCTGTCCACTGCGCTTCCCCACGACCCGTGTTGAACACGCTACGTGGGGGTCGTGCGCGCGTATGACGTGGGAGGCATGCGTGGGACAGCTCTCGCATGCATGCGTCGCATCGCAGTTAATGGGAAAGGAGGCGGCCCGCGCCTTCCCATAAAAAGGAATAACCGCGGGCGCGCTGCTCACTTGGCCCCTTCCCTGCGCCTTCCTCCAATCTCATAGCTGCCGCCCCATTCTTCTCTAGCCTCTCTGCTTTCACCCATCGCCGCCATGCTTCCGCCATCCTCTGCCATTTCTTTTCCCGTAGCCGCCATGGCGCCTAAGTCCACCAAGAGCAAGGGAGCAGCAAAGGATGCTGACGTGTCGGAGCTGCCGGAGAGCGAGCAGGTGCCGCGGCGGGCGCAGTCTGCCTACTTCCCGTCGACGGTCGGCGTGCCCGAGCTTTGGGAGATGTTCAAGTGTTTGTGGGGCGTGAAGACCGGGGGAGAGAATACGGGGCATTCGGCCACGACCGTCGTCTCTGCCAGCGCCGGGCCATCCCCGCATCGGTACCCCTTCTTCGTCGACTATTTCTCCTCCAGGCTCTGTCCCCCTTTCTCCGATTTCTTCAAGGACATCATGCACACCTATGGCTTACGCGTTTTGGATTTTACTCCGAATGTCGTGGCGTGCATGGCCCTCTTTGCCCATCTCTGCGAGGGCTTCGTAGGGGTGCATCCCAACACGACGCTCTTCCGCCATTACTTCTCCCCTTGGATCTAGAAAGGGGGCGCCATTGTTGCCTGCATCGTCTGGATCCCGAGGGCCAAGGGGGCGTACCCGGACGGTGCCACGAAGGATAGGTGGGAAGAATGGAGGGGCCGGTGGTGCTGGATTGAGGAGAAGGACCCGTCGGCGTTCTGTGAGGTTCGCTAGAAGCCGCCGGTCCGTGGCGATTGGGGCGACGTCGACGCCGACGACGCGAAGCTCACGATCGCCACCACCAGGATTCTCCGGCTCACCCAAGCCAGGCTCACCCTCGAGATGATTGGGGCGGACTTCATCCGCCGCTGGATTGCCCCTCTGCACGACAAGGGGAGGCCGCCCTGGCTCTTTGTGAACGCCGCCGATATCATGAGGCTCCGCCCCGGCCTTGACAACAACCTGATGGTGCTGCGACACGCCCACATTTGCCAGCGAATCTTCCAGCTCGAGGTTGACGATGTGGGCAAGGTCGAGCGGTCTGGCAAGCTTGCCAGGGCCACCGCGAAGGCCGGCAAAGTCGACAACGAGCATGTCTTCAAGCTGTCGGCAGGGGTGGTCCCGCTGAGCAACAACTCTCGACGGAACGAGATCATCACCATGATGCCGCTCTTCAACGCGCACGGCCTCGACCCAAACTGGGTCGAGTCGAACGAGCTCGTGGTGCAGGAGTTCTTCGATACCCTGCACAATATATACATCATCGACAAGCCGAGGCTCATCCAGGATACTTCCCCGGCGGAGCTAGATTATATAACCGCCAGGGTGGAGGAGGCGAGGCTTGCCGAGGAGGAGGCGAAGCTCGTCAAGGAGGCTGGCAGCACCGATGGCATGGTGGACAAGGCCACGGCGGAGGAAGAGGAGGGGGAGCTCGCCCGATGGGCAGCAGCCGCTGGAGAGACCAGCGGCACCGACACCGGGGCTCCCCTCGTCGAGGATGCCGCCGACGGGTCATTGGAGGAGGAGAAGAGGAGGAGAGGGCTGCGACCGCCGATCCTCCGATCACCGGAAAAAGGCGTGTCCTGCGGCGGCCACCTCCGGCGAGCCGGTCCGCATCGACCAGGCCGTGTAGCTGTGAGAAGTCCAGGAGGCGTCCATGCGCCAGACGAGGGCGGTGGCGATGAAGAAAATGGCGAAAGCCGTGGCGTCGAAGAAGAGGACATCTGCTTGTCGTCCAAGCGCGCCCGGACGCCGTTGCCTCCCCCCTCGCCAGCAAACGTTGGCGCGGGGATTGGGCATGATTTGTTTGACTTCGGGCCTCTCATCCAGGAGAGAGAGCTTGGGCCTCTCAGCCCGGAGCGGAAGAGGAAAGCAACAGAGGAGGAGGAAGAGAACGAAGAGTAAGCCTCTGCTTTTCTCCCCCATTCCCTACACTCCCCCCCCCACAATGGTGTTGCTTACCTATCTTCACCTTGCAGGGATGTGGAGACGCTGGCCCAGAGGATCAAGAGGGCCAGGATTTCAGCGAGTGGCTAGCCCCCGACAGGCACCACCAGTACGCCACTGGTGGTGTCGAGCAGCCCGGACAGTAGCCCCCAGCCCAGCTCCTAGCGTAAGTCCACCATCCACCCTCTATCAATGTGCGTCATGGTCGATGCTTTAGTGCTAACCGTGCCGTGGATGCAAGAGAGGAGCAGCACCAAAGGGAGCCACAGAGGGCTTCTCCGATCGTGTCGCCCCCATCGACTACACCGCCCCAAGGAGCGTCCCCGGCAAGGACACCAAGCACCAAGGCCATGCACACGGAGGAGGGGGAGGAGAACGCAGGCGCTGGCGTCTTTGCCTCGACGCTAGATCTTGGCGGAGAAAGGGCTTCCGCCTCTCGGCCCAGCACGGGTAGGCTACTCGCTCTTCTCTTCTTCTTGCATTCTTCTTTTCCTCTTTTCCTCATTGCCTTTCGATCTTGGCTTCGCCCCATCCTTTTCTTGGCGTCCAGACCCCTCCTCAGAGGAGGTCGACACCACCATCAAGGATGTCGCCGTGGAGGCTGCAGTGGAGGCGGAGAAGATCACTGCCGAGGAGGGCGCCAAGGACGCCGTCGAGGACGCCGCCAAGGGGCCCACCGAAGAGCCCGGCAAGGGGCCTGCCGGGGACGCCGGCAAGGCCACTGCCGAGGAGGTGGCATTCGACGACCTGCCCTCCTCCTCTGCTGCCTCTGGCTCCGGTAGGTACCTGAGGGTCAGTGACGACCTCTTTGTCCATCTCCTTGGCGCGTCGGGCACCAGGGCTCCTTTTGAGGGAGAGGTGTTCGACGAGGAGGCGTTTGCCACCGCCGGGCTCAAGGTTTTAATGAGCCGGGCGCTGGCGGCGCCGGCTCCCAGGAGGAGCAGCTGCTCCAAGCCATGGGCGCCAGCTTCCGGAAGCTCCAGGCGCTCCACCGCGCTCGCCTGGACAAGGCCAAGTCTAGGATGACGGTGGTGGAGAAGATGGAGGAGTACTTTGGGGGTGCATCACCGAGGCGCAGAACTGGTTCCGCCAGGCTCAGGACAAGCTGAAGGCTGCCCAGGGTGGCCTGGCCAACCGTGAGGTCGAGCTCGCCCTGAAGCTAGCCGACATCGAGAAGGCCTAGGAGACGGTGAAGAGGTTGGCCGATGAAGCCGAAGCCGTCCGGTCCCAGCACGAGGCCGCCCTGAAGACCCAGGAGGAGGACCTTGCCGAGCACGAGGAGAAGCTTGCCACCATGCTCCGCGGCAAGGACGAGGAGGTGGACAAGCTCGTCCTGTAGCGGACCCAAGAGCTGGAGCGGAGGCATCAATAGGCACTCAACGCCCTGGCTCAGGCCCACACCGGCAAGGTGAAGGAGCTGGAGGAGCAAGCTCTGAAGCTGGCACAGGAGAAGCACACGCTCAACGGTGCTCTGACGGTGGCGCAGGGCGAGGTAATCAGCAAGTCTGGAGAGCTCTCCGAGGCCAACGCCTCCATCAAAGATCTCAAGCTGAAGCTGGGAGAGCTCGAGGAGACGCTGTCGGGGGCCCTGACCCGGGAGGGGCTCCTTACCAAGGAGCTGGAGACGGAGAAGCAGCTGCTGAGGAACGAGACCGCCAACCTCAAGGACTACAAGGTGGGTGAGAAGCGCTGGCTCGGGCGCCTTGCTGCCGTTGCAAACTCGGCCACCAATCAGCTGCCATTATGGGGATGCCGGAGATGGTGTACGCCCCTGAAGCGAGCCTGAGCCCCAATGCCAACCTGACCATATACTTCGAGAAGGTCGTCGGCGTGCTGAAGCGGCTTCACTCCAACTGGGCAGCGTCCCTGGCCGAGGAATCCCGGATACTCTGCCGGGGGACCATGACCAGGGTGCTCACCAAGATCGCGCACTGGCACCCCGACCTCGAATTTGGAGCTGTGCTGAAGAGCTTGCCGGAGGGTGTCCACACCGCGGCACTCAATGAGCGTATCCGGCCCATCCTCAGCCGCATCGACAAAATCAAGAGGGTGGAGGGCCAGCACCGGGACTAGGCATCCCGTTCTTCGTCGGTGCTACAGGTTCATGACCAAGACAAAGCTATCTTTAGTTAGAACCGCGGCGACAATTTGTGTAATATAACTCTGTGATGCCCCTGAAACTATGCATGTTATTTTCCCATTCGATTTTCCTGTGTATGTCCACCCCACGTCAACTGGGTACGCTCGCTGGCACGTAAACCCAGGGCGGTGCTCTAAGGACGAATCCTCATTTGCCTGCCAGGTGTGCTTGTTGCCGAGCAAAGCACCTTACTGCCCTCGGCGCGGCCGCTCGGTCTGTCAAGCTTGACTTGAGTCAGAACCGAGAGCGTTGCCGATGGCGGAAGGCCACCCTGCCGCTCTTGACGCGGCTGCTTGAACTATTGAGCAGACTTGAAACAGAACAAGGGCGTTGCCGATTGCAGGAGGACCCCTCTGCGTTCAGGCTTCCCATATACAGGCCGAACCGTCGAGGATAATAACCTTATATTTAAGGAGAGAAACTTAAAATTCAGCATGACTTAGCTATCTCGTCGCCGCCTCTGCGTCCTTCGGCCAATGGGGAGCGCCGCCTTCTTGGCTGGAGCCGTAGTGATGAGGAACAGTCGGGCCAACTGCTAGGCCAGATCCTCACGATTGGGCACCCCCTACCTGGCGCGCCAAAGATGTCGGTGGGAAACGACACCTATGGGATCACTGGAATCCCTTCTATGGTTGCGGGGTGCGGGGATCGTGAGAAGAGCGGGACTAACAAACGACACAAAGGGATTTACCCAGGTTCGGGCCGCAAAGATGCGTAAAACCCAACGATCCTACTTTGGTGGATGTATTAGTGTTCTTGTGCTCTTGAACTAGCTCTGGGTGCTGTGGGGTTCAAAAGAGGAGAATCCCTTCTCTATGTGCCATGGGCCTCCTTTTATATGCGAAAGGGGCTGCCACAGTGGAACACAATAGGTGGAAAGTGCTACAGCACTATGAGTTTATCGCTAGTATTACAGGACAAAACACATTTATGCGAGGCTTAGGTGTCCCTTCGCTTTATCGGGGACGGGGGCGAGGCCCGTCCCGTCCGTCGCCGCTCCTCCTCGGTTCGACACGCGCCCTGGCCAGCGATGCATGCGGTGCCATGTAGGCAGGCAAGCAGCTGAGGTGGCGCGGTGGTGGAGTCTCCACGAAGGATTGCATGCTGCCACGCAGGTGCCTACCCAGCTGGTTGGGTCGGCAGCCGCATGCGTATAGCGGTGAAGATTTGGTTGGCGCGGGCCTGGCAGTGGCCCTGCCTGTGTGTGATACGTCCATTTTGCATCATGCTTTTACATCGATATTTATTGCATTATGGGCTGTTATTACACATTCTATCTCAATACTTATGGCTATTATCTCTTATTTTACAAGGTTTACCATGAAGAGGGGGAATGCCGGCAGCTGGAATTCTGGCTGGAAAAGGAGCAAACGTTGGAAACCTATTCTGCACAGCTCGAAAAGTCCTGAAACTCCACGAAACAACTTTTTGGAATTAATAAGAATTTCTGAGCGAAAGAAATACGCCAGGGGGGCCACACCCTGTCCAGGAGACAGGGGGCGCCCCCCCTATAGGGCGCGCCCCCCTATCTCCTGGCCCCTCTAGTGGGCCTCCAGCCTCCATCTTCTGCTATATCATCACTTTTACCCTGGAAAAAATCGTGGGCAAGCTTACGGGACGAAACTCCGCCGCCACGAGGCATAACCTTGCCGGAATCAATCTAGGGCGACACTTCCCTCCGGGGGGGGGGGGAATCATCACCAACGTCATCACCAACGATCCTCTCATCGGGAGGGGGTCAATCTCCATCAACATCTTCACCAGCACCATCTCCTCTCAAAACCCTAGTTCATGTCTTGTATCCAATCTTGTATCAAAACCACAAATTGGTACATGTGGGTTGCTAGTAGTGTTGATTACTCCTTGTAGTTGATGCTAATTGGTTTACTTGGTGGAAGATCATATGTTCAGATCCTTTATGCATATTATTACTCCTTAGATTATGAACTTGAATATGCTTTGTGAGTAGTTATGTTTATTCCTGAGGACATGGGTGAAGTCTTGCTATTAGTAGTCATGTGAATTTGGTATTCGTTCGATATTTTGATGGGATGTATGTTGTCTTTTCCTCTAGTGGTGTTATGTGAACATCGACTACATGACACTTCACCATTATTTGGGCCTAGAGGAAGGCATGGGGAAGTAATAAGTAGATGATGGGTTGCTAGAGTGACAGAAGCTTAAACCCTAGTTTATGTGTTGCTTCGTTAGGGGCTGATATGGATCCATATGTTTAATGTTGTGGTTAGGTTTACCTTAATACTTCTTTTGTAGTTGCGGATGCTTGCAATAGGGGTTAATCATAAGTGGGATGCGTGTCCAAGTTAGGGAAGTACCCAAGTACCGGTCCACCCACATATCAAATTATCAAAGTACCGAACGCGAATCATATGAACGTGATGAAAACTAGCTTGACGATAATTCCCAATGTGTCCTTGGGTGCTCCTTCCTCATTATTAGAAATTTTCCAGGCTTATCCTTTGCTACATAAAGGATTGGGCCACCTTGCTGCACTTTATTTACTTTACTTACTTGTTACTCATTACTATTTATCTTATCACAAAACTATCTATCACCTACAATTTCAGTGCTTGCAGAGAAAACCTTACTAAAAACCGCTTATCATTTCCTTCTGCTCCTCGTTGGGTTCGGCACTCTTACTTATCGAAAGGACTACGATTTACCCCCTACACTTGTGGTTCATCAAGACTCTTTTCTGGCGTCGTTGCCGGGGAGTGTAGCGCTTTTGGTGAGTGGAACTTGGTAAGGAAACATTTATGTAGTGTGCTGAAATTTTCTATTACTTGTCACTATGGAAACTAATCCTTTGAGGGGCTTGTTTGGGGTATCTTCACCCCAACCAGAAGAGCAAAGAGTTGCTCCTCAACCTACTGAACTTTATGAAAATATTCACTTTGAGATTCCTTCGGGTATGATAGAAAAACTGCTAGCTAATCCATTTGCAGGAGACGAAACATTGCATCCTGATTTACACCTTATCTTTGTGGATGAAGTTTGTGGATTATTTAAGCTAGTAGGTATTCCCGATGATGTTGTTAAAAGGAAGGTCTTCCCTTCATCTTTGAAGGGAGATGCATTGACATGGTATAGGCTATGTGATGATACGAGATCTTGGAATTATAAGCGATTGAAGTTGGAATTTCACCAGAAGTTCTATCCTATGCATCTTGTTCATCGTGATCGTAATTACATATATAATTTCTGGCCTCGTGAAGGAGAAAGCATCGCTCAAGCTTGGGGGAGGCTTAAGTCAATGTTATATTCATGCCCAATCATGAGCTCTCTCGAGAAATGATTATTCAGAATTTTTATGCTCGGCTTTCTCTTGATAATCGCAACCTGCTCGATACTTCCTGTGCTGGTTCTTATATGCTGAAGACTATAGATTTCAAATGGGACTTATTGGAAAGAACTAAATGCAACTCTGAAGATTGGGGTTCCGATGATGGTAAGGAGTCAGGTATGACAACTAAGTTCGATTGTGTTAAATCTTTTATGGATACTGATGCTTTTCGTGGATTTAGCTCTAAGTATGGACTTGACTCTGAGATAGTAGCTACTTTCTGTGAATCTTTTGCTACTCACGTTGATCTCCCTAAAGAGAAGTGGTTTAAATATAATCCTCCTGTTGAAGTGAAAGTAGTTGCACCTATTACAGTCGAAGAAAAGACTATTACCTATAGTGATCCTATTGTTCCTACTACTTATGTTGAAAAACCTCCTTTTCCTGTTAGGATAAAGGATCATGCTAAAACTTCGACTGTTGTTCGTAAGAGTAATACTAGGACTTATACACCTCCTGAGCAAATTAATGTTGAACATAGTATTGCTATGGTTAAAGATCTCTTGGATGAGGATTTAGATGGGCATGTTATTTCTTTCTTGGGTGAGACTGCCAATATTGCTAGACCTGATACTAAGACACGTAGACCTGTCGTAGGCATGCATGTTATTTCTGTTAAAATACGAGATCATTGTTATCATGGCTTATGTGATATGGGTGCTAGTGCTAGTGCGATACCTTATGATCTTTATAAAGAAATTATGCACGACATTGCACCCGTTGAACTAGAAGACATTGATGTTACTATTAAGCTTGCTAATAGGGATACCATTAAACCTATTGGGATTGTTAGAGATGTTGAAGTTTTGTGTGGGAAGGTTAAATACCCTGCAGATTTTCTTGTTCTTCTTGGTTCCCCACAAGATGATTTTTGTCCCATTATTTTTGGTAGACCCTTTTTGAATACTACTAGTGCTAAGATTAATTGTGAAAAGAATATTGTCACTGTTGGCATTGATGGTATGTCTCATGAGTTTAATTTCGCTAAGTTTAGTAGACAACCTCGTGAAAGGGAACCACCTAGTAAGGATGAAATTATTGGTCTTGCTTCCATTGTTGTTCCTCCAACTGATCCGTTAGAACAATATTTGCTAGACCATGAAAACGATATGTTTATGAAGGAAAGGGGGGAAATAGAAGAAGTGTTCCTTAAACAGGAACCTGTGCTGAAACATAACCTTCCCGTTGAAATTCTTGGGGATCCCCCTCCACCCAAGGGTGATCCCGTGTTTGAACTCAAACCATTACCTGATAATCTTAAGTATGCTTATCTTGATGAAAAAGAAATATATCTTGTTATTATTAGTGCTAACCTTTCAGAGAAAGAAGAAGAAAGATTATTGAAAACTCTGAAGAAGCACCAAGCTGCTATTCGATATACTCTGGATGATCTTAAGGGCGTTAGTCCCACGTTATGTCAACACAAGATTACATTGGAGGACGATGCCAAACCAGTTAGAGATCCTCAAAGACGATTAAATCCCAAGATGAAGGAAGTGGTAAGAAAGGAGATACTAAAGCTCCTTGAGGCATGTATTATTTATCCCGTTGCTGATAGTGAATGGGTAAGCCCTGTTCATTGTGTCCCTAAAAAGGGAGGTATTACCGTTGTTCCTAATGATAAAGATGAATTGATCCCGCAATGAATTATTACAGGTTATAGGATGGTAATTGATTTCCGTAAGTTAAATAAAGCTACTAAGAAAGATCATTACCCCTTACCTTTTATTGATCAAATGCCAGAAAGACTATCCAAACACACACATTTCTACTTTCTAGATGGTTATTCTGGTTTCTCTCAGATACCTGTATCAGCGAAGGATCAATCTAAAACTACTTTTACTTGCCCTTTTGGTACTTTTGCTTATAGACGTATGCCTTTTGGTTTGTGTAATGCACCTGCTACCTTTCAAAGATGCATGATGGCTATATTCTCTAATTTTTGTGAAAAGATTTGTGAGGTATTGATGGATAACTTTTCCATTTATGGATCCTCTTTTGATGATTGTTTGAGCAACCTTGATCGAGTTTTGTAGAGATGCGAAGACACTAGTCTCGTCCTGAATTAGGAAAAGTGTCACTTTATGGTTAATGAAGGCATTGTCTTGGGGCACAAGATCTCCGAGAGAGGTATTGAAGTTGATAAAGCCAAAGTTGATGCTATTGAAAAGGTGCCATGTCCCAAGGACATAAAACGTATAAGAAGTTACCTTGGTCATGCCAGTTTTTATAGGAGGTTCATTAAGGACTTTTCTAAAATCTCTAGGCCTCTGACTAATTTAATGCAGAAAGATATTCCTTTTGTCTTTGATGATGATTGTGTAGAAGCATTTGAAGTACTTAAGAAAGCTTTGATCACTGCACCTATTGTTCAGCCGCCTGATTGGAATTTACCTTTTAAAATTATGTGCGATGCTAATGATTATGCTATAGGTGTTGTTCTAGGGCAAAAAGTTGATAAGAAATTGAATGTTATGCAGTATGCTAGTAAGACTCTTGATACTGCCCAGAAAAATTATGCTACTACTGAAAAAGAATTCTTAGCAGTTGTGTTTGCATGTGATAAGTTTAGACCTTATATTGTTGATTCCAAAGTTACTATTCACACTGATCATGCTGCTATTAAATATCTTATGGAAAAGAAAGATGCTAAGCCTAGGCTCATTAGATGGGTTCTCCTGCTCCAAGAATTTGACTTGCATATTATTGATAGAAAGGAAGCTGAGAACCCCATTGCAGATAACTTGTCTAGGTTAGAGAATGTTCTTGATGACCCACTTCCTATTAATGATAGCTTTCCTGATGAACAATTAGCAGTCGTCAATGCTTCTCATACTGCTCCTTGGTATGCTGATTATGCTAATTACATTGTTGCTAAATTTATACCGCCTAGTTTCACATACCAGCAAAAGAAAAAGTTCTTTTATGATTTAAGACATTACTTCTGGGATGATCCACACCTTTATAAAGAAGGAGTAGATGGTGTTATTAGATGTTGTGTGCCTGAGCATGAACAGGAACAGGTCCTACGTAAGTGTCACTCTGAATCTTATGGAGGACACCACGCTGGAGATAGAACTGGACACAATGTACTACAATCTGGTTTTTATTGGCCTACTCTCTTCAAAGATGCTCGTAAGTTTGTCTTATCTTGTGATGAATGTCAAAGAATAGGTAACATTAGTAGACGTCAAGAAATGCCTATGAATTATTCTCTTGTTATTGAACCGTTTGATGTTTGGGC
This sequence comes from Triticum dicoccoides, assembly GCF_002162155.2. NCBI lineage: Eukaryota > Viridiplantae > Streptophyta > Magnoliopsida > Poales > Poaceae > Triticum > Triticum dicoccoides. The sequence goes on along the minus strand of NC_041383.1, from coordinate 537,614,153 downwards.
CTTTGATTATATGGGACCTTTTCCTGCCTCTAATGGTTATACACATATTTTAGTTGCTGTTGATTACGTTACTAAGTGGGTAGAAGCTATTCCAACTAGTAGTGCTGATCATAATACTTCTATTAAAATGCTTAAAGAAGTTATTTTTCCAAGGTTTGGAGTCCCTAGATATCTTATGACTAATGGTGGTTCACATTTTATTCATGGTGCTTTCCGTAAGATGCTTGCTAAGTATGATGTCAATCATAGAATCGCATCTCCTTATCATCCGCGGTCTAGTGGTCAAGTAGAGTTGAGCAACAGAGAGCTAAAATTAATTTTGCAAAAGACTGTGAATAGATCTAGAAAGAATTGGTCCAAAAAACCTGATGATGCATTATGGGCCTATAGAACTGCATACAAAAATCCTATGGGTATGTCTCCTTATAAGATGGTTTATGGAAAAGCGTGTCATTTACCTCTTGAACTTGAACATAAGGCAAATTGGGCTATTAAAGAGCTCAACTATGGCTTCAAACTTGCTGGTGAGAAGAGGTTGTTTGATATTAGCTCACTTGATGAATGGAGAACCCAAGCCTATGAGAATGCCAAGCTTTTCAAAGAAAAAGTCAAACGCTGGCATGATAAGAGGATACAAAAGCGTGAGTTTAACGTAGGAGATTATGTTTTATTATTCAACTCTCGTTTAAGATTTTTTGCAGGAAAACTTCTCTCAAAATGGGAAGGTCCCTACGTTATCGAGGAGGTGTATCATTCTAGTGCTATAAAAATCAACAACTTCAAAGGCACAAGTCCAAGGGTGGTAAACAGTCAAAGAATTAAACATTATATTCTAGGTAATCCTATCAATGCTGAAACTAATATTATTGAAACCGTAACCCCTGAGGAATACATAAGGGACACTTTCCAGAATGTTCCAGACTCCGAAAAGGTATAGGTACGTGGTACGGTAAGTAAACCGACTCCAAAACAACTCCAATGGCAATTTTTATCAGGTTTGGATTATTTAAGAATTTCAGGAAGAAAGAAGTAGTCCGAAAGGGACACGAGGCTCCCACGAGAGTGGAGGGCGCCCCCCTCCTTATAGGGCGCGTCCCCTGTCTCGTGGGAACCTCGTGTGCCTCCCAGACTCCGTTTTCTTGCATATTACGTATTTTGGTCGGTAAAAATTCATTATATATACTCCCGAAGGTTTTGACCACCGCATCATGCAAATATCCTCTGTTTTCGTTTCGAGTTGTTCCTGTTGCAGAATAAAGCAAGATGTCTTCTCAGGAGTCAGTTGGGGAGAGTCGGGTGTCTCACCCAATGCTAGGTCCCGGAGCAAATAGCGATGCCTATCAGTTTGGACCATCAACGGAGGATGAGATGGAGGCTGATTTGAAAAGAATAGATGCCATGGAGGAGGATCAAGAAGTTACCTCTCGTCTCCAAGCAGAATTCACTATGGGGGAACTACCTAGCCTGGATGTCCCTACTTTGGTCACTCCTTCCAACTCTAGATTTCTTTCTTATGAAAATATGAAAAAGAGTTTCACTTGTTCTCCAGAAGCTATGCAACATCCTTGGGTAAAAGGAGCTTTGGCCGTTACGGGCAAGCTCCATAAAGAAATTATGGACCTCAAACAACAAGTCAATAAGCTCGAGGAGGAGAACCGTATCCTGAAGGGCATCATCGCCAAGAAGATCATAACACCAACCGTGAAGAAGGAGAAATAATCACATGGGTATGGGCACTCCCCTTGGCAACTGCCAAGCTTGGGGGAGGTGCCCCGGTATCGTATCACCATCACACTCTTATCTTTACCGTTTTATTTAGTTCGATCATTTTAGTAGTATCTTGATCTAGTAGATTGAAATTTTCATATCAAGTAGTTTGAGTTTTGCATTGTGATCTCTTTTCGTAATCTAGTCCGTGTGCTATCTATAATAAAGATTAGTGTTGAGTCAAGGGCTTTGCTATGTTGCTATGATCTTGGGAAAGTAGAAAGAATAAAAGAGTTCATATTGATCTTATGGATAGTGATAACTTCACACATAGAAAGTATGAGGCATAAAATTTGTTGAGAGTTGATGCACGTAGCATTGGTCATCGTTGCAATTAATAGGAAGTGATAAGGAAAGAGGGGTTCACATATAAATATATTATCTGGGACACCTTTTATAATTGGGAGCTCTCATTAAGTATGACAAGCTAAAAGAGTTGACGTTGGACAAGGAAGACAACGTAATGGTTTGTGTTTTCCGACATCTCAGTTAAAGTATATTGTCATTGACCTTCCAAACATGTTGAGCTTGCATTTCCCCCTCATGCTAGCCAAATTCCTTGCACCAAGTAGAGATACCACTTGTGCTTCCAAATATCCCTAAACCCAGTTTTGCCATGAGAGTCCACCATACCTACCTATGGATTGAGTAAGATCCTTAAAGTAAGTTGTCATCGGTGCAAGCAAGAAAAAATGCTCTCTAAATATGTATGACTTATTAGTGCAGAGAAAATAAGCTTTGTACGAACTTGTTGTGGAAGTAATAAAAGCGACGGACTGCAAATAAAGTTCCACATACAAGGGGCAATATAAAGTGACGTTCTTTTGAATTAAGATTTTGTGCATCAACCCTAAACGCGCATGACAACCTCTGCTTCCCTCTGCGAAGGGCCTATCTTTTACTTTATGTTTTTACTTTATGCTTGAGTCAAGGTGATCCTCACCTTTCCCTTTTTCATTTTATCCTTTGGCAAGCTCCACGTATTTGCAAGATCATGATATATATATCCAATTGTATGTAAGTTAGCATGGGCTATTATTGTTGACATCACCTAAAGGTGAATACGTTGGGAGGCAACACAATAAGCCCCTTTCTTTCTCAGTGTCCGGCTGAAACTCTATAACCACAAGTACTACGTGAGTGTTAGCAATTGTAGGAGACTACGAGATAGTTGAGTATGTGAGCTTGCTAAAAAGCTCTATTATTGACTCTTTCTGATGTTAGGATAAATTGCAATTGCTTCAATGACTGAGATTATAGTTTGTTAGTTCCCAATGAAGTTTTGAACCATACTTGACATTGTGAATTGCTTGTTACTTGAGCATTGGAAATCATATGACAAAATCTATTTATGTTGCTGTTATTAGAATGATCATGATGCCCTCATGTCCGTACTTAATTTTTATCGACACCTCTATCTCTAAACATGTGGACATATTTTTCGATCTCGGCTTCCGCTTGAGGACAAGCGAGGTCTAAGATTGGGGGAGTTGATACGTCCATTTTGCATCATGCTTTTATATCGATATTTATTGCATTATGGGCTGTTATTACACATTATATCTCAATACTTATGGCTATTCTCTCTTATTTTACAAGGTTTACCATGAAGAGGGGGAAACAGTTGGAATTCTGGCTGGAAAAGGAGCAAACGTTGGAAACCTATTCTACACAATTCCAAAAGTCCTGAAACTACACGAAACAACTTTTTGGAATTAATAAGAATTTCTGAGCGAAAGAAATACGCCAGGGGGCCCACACCCTGTCCAGGAGACAGGGGACGCCCCCCTATAGGGCGCGCCCCCTATCTCCTGGGCCCCCTGGTGGGCCTCCGACGTCCATCTTCTGCTATATCATCACTTTTACCCTGGAAAAAATCATGGGAAAGCTTATGGGAAGAAACTCCGCCGCCACGAGGCAGACCCTTGGCGGAATCAATCTAGGGCTCCGGCGGAGCTGTTCTGCCGGGGACACTTCCCTCCGGGAGGGGGAAATCATCACCAACGATCCTCTCATCGGGAGGGGGTCAATCTCCCTCAACATCTTCACCAGCACCATCTCCTCTCAAAACCCTAGTTCATCTCTTGTATCGAATCTTGTATCAAAACCACAAATTGGTACCTGTGGGTTGCTAGTAGTGTTGATTACTCCTTGTAGTTGATGCTAATTGGTTTACTTGGTGGAAGATCATATGTTCAGATCCTTTATGCATATTATTACTCCTCTGATTATGAACATGAATATGCTTTGTGAGTAGTTACGTTTGTTCCTGAGGACATGGGTGAAGTCTTGCTATTAGTAGTCATGTGAATTTGGTATTCGTTCGAAATTTTGATGAGATGTATTTTGTCTTTTCCTCTAGTGGTGTTATGTGAACGTCGACCACATGAAACTTCACCATTATTTGGGCCTAGAGGAAGGCATGGGGAAGTAATAAGTAGATGATGGGTTGCTAGAGTGACAGAAGCTTAAACCCTAGTTTATGCGTTGCTTCGTTAGGGGCTAATATGGATCCATATGTTTAATGTTGTGGTTAGGTTTACCTTAATACTTATTTTGTAGTTGTGGATGCTTGAAATAGGGGTTAATCATAAGTGGGATGCTTGTCCAAGTTAGGGCAGTACCCAAGTACCGGTCCACCCACATATCAAATTATCAAAGTACCGAACGCGAATCATATGAACGTGATGAAAACTAGCTTGACGATAATTCCCAATGTGTCCTCGGGAGCTCCTTCCTCATTATTAGAAATTGTCCAGGCTTATCCTTTGCTACATAAAGGATTGGGCCACCTTGCTGCACTTTATTTACTTTATTTACTTGTTACTCGTTAATATTTATCTTATCACAAAACTATCTATCACCTACAATTTCAGTGCTTGCAGAGAAAACCTTACTGAAAACCGCTAATCATTTCCTTCTGCTCCTCATTGGGTTCGACACTCTTACTTATCGAAAGGAGTACGATTTACCCCCTACACTTGTGGGTCATCAGTGCACTTGGCGAGAGCCTTGTCGGGTGGCCCGACAAGGGTCTTGCTGGGTGGCCCGGCAAGGGTCTTGCCGTGGCGTGCTGGCTTCCCTGGCAAGGATCTTGTCGGGGGTCTCGTGGGTTCCTTCTGTGAGGATAGTTGCCTTCCTATCCTCTTTTGATCTTGAGCATTTTATGTCTTCACAAAGATCTGCATGCCTCCATGGAGGTGCCTCCCGAGCCCTTTCCCAACACTTTTGTCGAGCACTGGTGGGCTCAAGGGTAGCTCACTCCGGTCGGCGTGGGCGAGCTGTCCCGACAAGGGTCTTGCCGGGGCTGCTGAGGCTGCCCCAGCAAGGGTCCTTGCCGGGGAGACCTGCTACGCCTATCCGATCTTTGTGTCCTTGGTCCTTGTCGTTTCTTCGATTGTTCTCGTGGCCTCGGCTTCTCTCCGGCTTCCCTTTCCTGCCATGTTATGTGTGGCCGTGGTGGGAGGCTCTAACTGCCCATGCACAAGTAGAGGGGTCAAAAGCAGAGCCCCTACTTTTGTACACCGACATAATTCAACCGGTTCATGGGATGAGTTGAAGGCCCGGTTTATAGCAAACTTCAAAGACACGTGCAAGAAACCCATGTCAATTGTGGATCTAGCCACTTGTGTACAAGGAGAAGGTGGATCAACGACTCATTGGGTGCGTCGGGTTTCGGAAATTCTGCATTCGTCGGACCGCATCAATGCTGATTCGGCAATCATAACAATAGAGGGCAATTGCCGGTTTAAGCCATTGAAGTTGAAGTTGGGACGGCTCAAGCGTCACTGCAATGACATGGGAACACTTATGGCAGCTTTGGTTAAGTATGCCGATTCTGATAATTCCAAGGATCCCAATTCTGACGACGAGGAGTCGGAGAAGGGAAAGAAGAATGTCGGCGCAAAAGGGCAGGAGCATAACCAGGCGAGCCATGGGAATAACGGTAAGCACAAGGCGGATAATAATTCTGGCTTTGTGGCTAACACCAATGTACAGGGTAATAATCAGCGCCGTAAGGGTAAACCGCCCCCACGGGGCAAAGGATCAGGTATGAATCTGGAGCGTCTGTTGAACCAGCCCTGCCCAAAGCACGGGACGCAAGATAAACCGGCTACACACCTATGGAAGGATTGCTGTATTATGCGAGAGTTCAAAAATTTGGATCTCTTCCAGTATGATCATGGACCGTCCGGCGGTTCAGGACCTGGGTTTCATGAACCAGGTTATGGTGGAGGTAATTCCGGTTCAGGTTTTCAGGGTAACCAAGGGGACAGGGCAATCAAGGCAATCAGGGTAACCAAGGTGGTTATAATCAACAGGGGAATCAACAACAGTAGTAGACGGGTTATCAGAGCAACCCGAAGCAGTTAAACAGTGGACGGTATCATGTCTTCACTACTAGTCTATGCAAGCACAATCAGAAGCTTCATAAGAGGGTAGTGAATTCTGTTGAACCGTCTATGCCCCATTATTTGCGTTGGTCCGAGCACCCTATTGTGTGGAGTCGAGAAGATCATCCGCCCCAGGTTGATAATTCGGGTCATCTTGCGTTAGTAGTCACACCGCAAGCTGGAGGTTATAAGTTCACCAAGGTGCTCATGGATGGAGGGAGCAGTATCAACATCTTGTATTATGAAACCTTTCGACGTATGGGGTTAACGGATAAGAATCTTAAACCATCGAACACCGTTTTTCACGGTGTGGTGCCTGGTAAATCGGCCTATCCGGTCGGTAAGATAGCTCTGGAGGTGGTTTTTGGAGATGATTATGATTCAAGATCAGAAACATTAACCTTTGAAGTGGTGAAAAGCAGAAGTCCGTACCATGCCCTGTTTGGACGGCCGGTCTATGCTAAGTTCGTGGCAAGGCCGTGTTATGTTTATCTGCAACTCAAGATGCCGGGTCATAAGGGGACCATCACGGTTCATGGCAGCCGCGAGATTGCTTTGGAGTGCGAAGAAGGTGATGCGGCTTATGCTGAGTCGGTTTGTGCAACAAAGGAGTTAAAATTCTATAAAGACAATGTTGATCCAGCGGATATGACTTCTCTGAAGAAACCCACTACAGAGCATGATCCGGGTTTGAAGTTTAAATCGGCTGATGAGACTAAGTTGGTTGATTTTGTTCCTGGCGATTCATCCAAGCAGTTTAGCATCAGCATTAGCTTGGATCCAACATAGGAAAGCGCGCTAATCAAGTTCATCCGTGAGAACCGGGACATCTTTGCATGGAAGCCTTCTAACATGCCAGGTGTACCGAGAGAACTCGCTGAGCACACTCTTAATATTGATCCCAAGTTTGAACCGGTCAAGCAGTTTCTTCGCTACTTTAATGAAGAGAGACGCAAGGCCATTGGTGAGGAGGTAGCCCGGCTTCTGTCAGCAGGGTTTATTGTGGAGGTCTTTCACCCTGAGTGGTTGGCTAACCCGGTGCTAGTACTCAAGAAGAATGGCACTTGGGGTATGTGTGTGGATTACACAGATTTGAACAAGGCTTGCCCAGCTGATCCTTTTGCCCTCCCCCGTATTGATCAGATTATTGATGCTACGGCGGGTTGTGAGCTGTTGAGCTTTCTGGATGCTTATTCGGGTTATCATCAGATCAAAATGGCGGTTAAGGACCAAGAGAAGACGGATTTTATAACTCCCTTTGGAGCCTTCTGCTATGTATCTATGCCTTTTGGGCTCAAGAGTTCCCAGGCAACTAATCAGCAGTGTGTGCAAAATTGCCTTCATAATCAGATTGGGCGCAATGTTCATGCTTATGTGGATGATATCATTGTGAAATCCAGGAAAGCAGAGACACTCATAGCTGACTTGCAGGAGACTTTTGATAATCTGCGGGTTTATAAGATGATGCTTAATCCGGCCAAGTGTGTTTTTGGTGTACCAGCTGGCAAGCTCTTGGTTTTTTTGGTGTCTAACAGGGGTATTGAAGCTAATCCGGAAAAGATCAAGGCTATTACGTCCCTAGCTAAACCGGCGTGTATCAATGATGTTCAACGACTGGTGGGTCATATTGCAGCGCTAAGCCGGTTGGGGGAGAAGGCACTCCCGCTTTATCAGATGATGAAGAAGATAGACAACTTTGTCTGGAGTGATGCTGCTAACGCGGCATTTGAGGATCTGAAGAAGCAGTTAGCCGAACCGCCCGTTCTTGCTGCCCCCATTGATAAGGAACCATTGCTATTATATGTGGCTGCTAACACCCGAGCTGTCAGCGTGGGTATTGTGGTGGAGCGCAAAGAGGCTGGTAAGGAGTATCCGATTCAACAACCGGTTTATTATTATCAATGAGGTACTCGTCGAGTCCAAACAGAGATATCCCCATTGGCAGAAGCTGGTGTATGGAGTGTTTGTTGCAAGCCGGAATCTTAAGCAATACTTTCAAGGCCATCCCATCACTGTGGTCAGTTCCGCTCCATTGGGTGATATCATTCAGAACAAGGAGGCGACTAGACGGGTTGCTAAGTGGGCTATTGAGCTTGGGCCTCACGGGTTGAAATATATGCCCTACACTGCTATCAAGTCCCAAGCACTCATGGATTTCATCAATGACTGGACGGAGTTGCAGGCACTGAAGGATAAACCGGATAACACATACTATACTATTCACTTCGATGGATCCAGACAATTGGAGGGCTCGGGGGCTGGAGTGACAAATTTTGTTAAGTTCTCTGCTTAATGTTTCCCTGTACTAACAATGCAGCTGAGTATGAGGCTTTGCTCCATGGTCTTCGGATGGCTAAGGAGATGAACTTAATCCAGGTACGTTGCTTTGGCGACTCCGATTTAGTGGCTCGGCAAGTATCTGGTACGTGGGACTCCAAGGATCCACTTATGGCGGCTTATCGGCGTGAGGTGGATATCATTGCTGGTCACTTCAAGGGTTACCAGGTCGAGCACATTGATCGGTGCAAGAATGAAGCGGCGGACGTTCTAAGCCGGCTCGGATCCCAGCGTAAACCGGTGCCACCTAATGTTTGTCTTGATGTTCTGCATAATCCGTCGGTCAAGATACCAACGGAGGAGGATTTGGCTATTCATGAGCTGGAAGCTCAATTGGTGGCGGTTCTTCATGATATCCCTGATTGGACAGTGCCGTTCCTGGCGTACATGAACCGGGGCGAGTTATCAGAGGACGAAGTTTTGGCCAGGCAGATAATCCGGCGGTCTAAGTCCATGACTATTGTCAATGGCGAGGTACATCATTGTAGTGTCTCAGGGGCGTTTCAGCGTTGTGTTTCCCTTGAAGAAGGCTATGATATCTTGCGTGAAATCCACGAAGGAGATTGTGGTCATCATGTCGGTTCAATATCCTTGGTGGCTAAGGCTTTCTGGCACAGTTTTTACTAGTTAATAGCTCATGCTGATGCGGAGGATCTGGTTAGAAAGTGTGATGGCTGTCAGAAGTTTTCACGCCGAGCTCATCTCCCGGCTCAGGAATTGAGGATGATTCCAATCACCTGGCCGTTTGCAACTTGGGGGTTGGATATGGTTGGTCCTTTTAAGAGGTCCAAGGATAAGAAGACCCACCTTCTGGTGGCTGTTGATAAATTCACCAAGTGGGTAGAGGCAGAGCCAGTGAGCAAGTGTGATGCGGCCACGGCGGTTCAATTCATGAAAAAGGTGATCTTCCGCTTTGGTTTTCCATACAGAATTATAATAGATAATGGCACGAATCTCTCCAAGGGTGCTATGGAAGAGTTCTGTCAACGTGAGCACATCCGGCTTGATGTGTCATTAGTGGCTCACCCCCAATCCAATGGTCAAGCGGAGAGAGCCAATCAAGAAATCCTAAAGGGTATCAAGCCCCGGCTTATGGTCCCTTTATAGAGGACGCTGGGTTGTTGGGTGGAGGAGTTGCCTTCCGCTTTATGGAGCATTAACACCACCCCCAATAGATCTACGGGTTACACACCCTTCTTCATGGTTTATGGAGCGGAAAGCGGTCCTCCCAAGTGATATTCGCCATGACTCGCCCCGAGTGGCAGCTTACGTTGAAGCGGACAATGAAAGAGAACGCCAAGATGCATTGGACCTGTTAGATGAACAACGGGATATTGCGGCAGCTCGTTGGGCAATTTATCAGCAAGACCTGCGGCGTTATCACAGCCGCCGGGTTGAAAGCAGAGCTTTTCAGGAAGGCGACTTAGTGATCCGCCTTATCCAGGATCAGACGGATATGCACAAGTTATCCCCACCTTGGGAAGGGCCCTTTGTGGTCAGCAAGAATCTGAACAACGGGTCATACGACCTCATCGATGTTCAAGAGCACAAGGACTCACGCAAGTCGGAGGAGGAGACTCGCCGGCCGTGGAATATAGCTCATCTTCGGCCTTACTACACCTGAGCCACAGGCTCCTACTATGTATATATTTTTGACAATGTACATATTATGATCAATAAATAAACCGGCATCCTTGCCAAAGTGGGGCCTCTGCCGTTTCGTTTTATATCTTCCTGGTTACATGGGGGCTTATGCTTTTAAAGTGGAGTTTTGATTACCCATTAAACCGGCCTATAAAGCCACAACACAGCTTGGGGGCTTCACACCCAAGGGACCAAAGAGAGTCTGTTGCCATGCACAACTCAAACATAGGTACCCATTGAGCATAGCTCACAATGTTACTTGGGGGCTCTTTGTGCACAGCAACAAAGAGTTTGAAAGGACCCTTGTAATAGGCTATCAAGCCAGGCTTGGAAGCCAGGTGTATTCACCTAAAACCCCGGGTTAACCTGCCTTGATCAAGTAAGCCACTCCGTCCAGGTAATCCTGGTATGACCCTTAGAACATTTGATAAGTCAATCTTATACAGACCCTGAACATGTCAAAGTTAAAACGACGATTGGTTAATGTGAGGTCCATCTTAAAAGGCTTTGTAAAATGGTTTAACTCAGCGGCCTGGCAGCCCATGAAAAGACTCGAATTTGGGCCTGGCAGCGCTTGAAAAGCCTCGACTACAAGTTTTCATTTGCTTTCGTTTTTTCCAAGTTTTTCTCCTTTCCTAAGGTTTTGAGATAAACCCGTGTCTATTGACCATGCCTGACTATAAATCATCAATGTAAGCCGATGTTCATTAATTCGGCGTGTCTTTTAACTATCAGTTGTTAGTACACAACCAATCTTAAACCGGTGTTTATCCTAACCCGGTCTGGCATTGACTATAAGTCGCCAGGATGATCATCCGGTGTTTATCATAACCCGGCATTTAGGGAGTCCTGGATTAAGGGGTCCTCGGACAGCCGGACTATATACTTTGGCCGGACTGTTGGACTATGAAGATATAAGATTGAAGACTTCGTCCCGTGTCCGGATGGGACTCTCCTTCGCGTGGAAGGCAAGCTTGGATATTTGGATATGTAGATTTCCTTCTCTGTAACCGACTCTGTGTAACCCTAGCCCCCTCCGGTGTCTATATAAACCAGAGGGTTTAGTCCGTAGGATGGGAACAATCATAATCATAGGCTAGCTTCTAGGGTTTAGCATCTACGATCTCGTGGTAGATCAACTCTTGTAATACTCATATCATCAAGATAAATCAAGCAGGAAGTAGGGTATTACCTCCATTGAGAGGGCCCGAACCTGGGTAAAACATCGTGTCCCCTGCCTCCTGTTACTATTAGCCTTAGACGCACAGTTTGGGACCCCCTACCCGAGATCCGCCGGTTTTGACACCGACATTGGTGCTTTCATTGAGAGTTCCACTGTGTCGTCGTGATAAGGCTTGATGGCTCCTTCGATCATCTGCAACGACGCAGTCTAGGGGGAGGTTTTCCTTCTTGGACAAATCTTCATATTCGGCGGCTTCGTACTACGGGCCAATTCGCTTGGCCATCTGGAACAGATCAATAGCTACGCCCCTGTCCATCAGGTCAGGTTTGGAAGCTTAAACTATACTGTCGACTTCCACGGAGACTTGATCTTCGACGGATTCGAGCCCATGCCGGGTGCGCCGAAAGGTCACGACGGGCATGACTTTGATCTGCCGTCGGACAATATTCGGGAGATCGCGCCTGCAGTGGCGCCGGGAATCAATCCGGAGCAGATCGTGCCTTCCGGGGGCGGGTGGATGGACCCCGTCACGGAGGCCGCACACTCATTGGCGTCGGAGCCGAACACTGATCCCACCTCCTGTGAGGGTGGTGTCATCAGACCCTCGGACTCGTCTCCGGCTACAGGATCCGAACCGCGTGCCTCCGTGCCCATCGAATCGGATTGGGCACCCGTCATGGAGTTCACCGCCGTAGATTTTTTTCAGCACTCTCCCTTAGGAGATGTGCTAAACTCATTAAGTTCTCTTTCCTTGTCGAGAGATTCCTGGCCGAACTATGTCCGGCTCAAGTGGGAAGCGGACTACGAAGAAATTCATTCCCCACCCACCACCCACTTAATAGCCACTGTCGATGACTTAACCGACGTGCTTGACTTCAACTCCGAAGACATCGACGGTATGGTCGACGATGCAGGAGAAGAACAGGAATCACCACCTATAGGGCGCTAGACTGCCACCTCATCATACGATATTTATATGGTGGACACCCCTAAAGAAAGCAATGGCGATGAGGCAATGAAAGATAACCCCTTGGAGAAGCAATCCAGACACCGGTGTCATCGGCACTGCTCCAAACCCCGCCATAGCAAAAATAGTGATACCGACACAAGAAATAACAATCCGGATGGTGCCGAAGACAAGGACAATCCTGCCCAACCAGGCTTCGAGCAGGCCGAGCAAGAGGATGGGCAAGCTAGCCCTAAAGAACAGGCAACTGATGGAGAATCAGAGGACGATAATTACATGCCTCTCTCCGAAGATGAAATAAGCCTTGGCGACGAAGAATTCATCGTGCCTGAGGATCCGGTCGAGCAGGAGCGCTTCAAATGCCGGCTTATAGCCACTACAAAAAGCCTGTAGAAAAAACAGCAACAGCTTCAGGCTGATCAAGATCTGCTAACTGACAGATGGACCGAGGTCCTGGCTGCCAAGGAATACGGACTCGAGCACCCTAGCAAAAGCTACCCAAAGCGTAGGCTTCTACCTCAACTCGAGGAGGAGGCTTTAAAGCCCACGCTACCAGCGCATGATGCAGCTGACCGGCCACCCTGTGGCCGCGACATAGCGGCATACCAGCCCGAAGTCCAAACCGCACCCCCTCGCCAATCAAACGACAATACTAAGGCCAGGGGCTACATGAAGGACCTGTGAGATGTATTGGAAAACAAAGCAAGACAGTCAAGATCAATCTACGGATCACGGGGGTGCGCCCCAACGCGTGACAAGGATCGTCATGCCAGATACACTAACAAATCCGGATGGGCCGAATACAATGAAGCCCGGCACAGAGGCGCCCCACATCCCCTATGCTTCACTGATGAAGTAATGGATCATCAATTCCCGAAAGGGTTTAAACCTGTAAACATTGAATCATACGATGGTACCACAGATCCCGCGGTATGGATAGAAGATTTTTTTCCTCCACATTCACATGGCCCGCGGAGATGATCTACACACCATCAAGTACCTCCCACTAAAACTAAAGGGACAGGCTCGGCATTGGCTGAATAGCTTGCCCGCAAACTCCATTGGGAGTTGGGAGAACCTAGCAGACACATTTCTTGACAACTTCCAGGGCACTTACGTGCGACCACCGAATGCTGATGATCTAAGTCACATAACCCAGCAGCCCGGAGAGTCAGCCAGGAAATTTTGGACCCGGTTCCTAACCAAAAAGAACCAAATTGTCGACTGTCCGGATGCCAAAGCCCTAGTGGCCTTTAAGCATAACATCCGTGACGAATGGCTTGCCCGACATCTCGGCCAGGAAAAGCCAAAGTCCATGGTAGCCCTCACAACACTCATGACCTGCTTTTGCATGGGCGAGGATAGCTGGTTGGCTCGTAGCAACAATACAACAAGCAATCCCGGCATATCGAAAGCCAAGGATAGCAACGACAAATAACGACGCAACAAACACAAGCGCCGCAAAAACGGTGATATTGCCGGAGACACGTCAGTCAATGCCGGGTTCAGCGGCTACAAGTCCGGTCAGCGGAAGAAACCATTCAGCAAAAACAATCCAGGCCCGTCCATTTTTGACCGTATACTCGACCGTCCTTGCCAAATTTATGGCACCCCTAGAACACCAGCCAACCACACTATAACGCCCCGGATTCGATGCGCCAGGTGTCTGCCAGTTATTCGCCGTGTTGCCATGTCATTTGCTTGCGTGTTGCATTTTATCATGTCATCATGTGCATCTCATTTTGCATACGTGTTCGTCTCATGCATCCGAGCATTTTTCCCCATTGTCCGTTTTGCAATCCGGCACTCCTATGTCATCCGGCGTCCCCTTCTTGACTCTTTTCGTGTGTGGGTGTTAAACTTTCTCGGAATGGCCCGAGGTTTGCCCAGCGGCCTTGGTATAGCACCGGTAGACCGCTTGTCAAGTTGCGTGCCATTTGGAGGTCGTTTGATACTCCAACGGTTAACCGGGTAACCGCAAAGGCCTCTTTTGTGTGCAGCCCAACACCCCTTCAAAGTGGCCCAATAACCCATCCAAACCCCCTCCATGCTCTCGGTCGTTCGATCACGATCACGTGGCCGAAAACCGCACTCCATTTGGAGTCTCCTAGCTCCCTCTACCTATATAAACACCTCCCCCTCCAAAAATCCCGGTCTAACCCTAGATCAAACCTCCCTCTCGCCCGCCGGACATGTCCACCCCGCCGCCAGACGCGTCCACCGTCGCCAGCCACCTCACCCCGGCCAATAGGGCGCCGCCACGTCAGCCGCCACCACGTGGCACCACAGCGCCGTCCTTCGCCGCCACCCGCGCGGACCCGTCGGGGCCCGAGCGAGGCCCGCCCGGCCCGATCCGCCTCCCGCCGCCGCCCGCTCCACGCCGCGGCTCGGCCCCGCCGCCGGCGTCGTCCTCTCGCCGGTGTGATCCGCCGCGGGCTCCGCCCCGCGCCCCGCCGACGCCCCGCCCCGCGCCGGCCACCGCCTCCTCGCCTCCGGCCGCCCGTCGCCCGAGCTCCCCCTGTGTTGA
>NC_041383.1:537574649-537598982 GCF_002162155.2 Triticum dicoccoides | reverse complement strand
GCGCCGGCGCCGGCTCCACCCAGCTCGCCGGATCTGCCCCGCGCCGCCCGAAGCCAGCCGGCCCTGCCGACCGTAGATCACCGGATCCCTCCTCCTCGCCGGAGCCGGCCTTCCCCGCCTCGGGTTCGTCTTCTCCGGCTGTCCCCGAGCCCACTCCGGTGAACCTCGAAGTCTGTGCAAAACTGGAGGTTGACACCAAAAATCCACCAAGTCCCTGGTTTTTAACATTATCATGCCATGTTCATCACATCATAACTTGCTGCATACTGCTCCGTTTCGTGCGTGTAATATGTCATATTGTTCGCCTCGACGAGTACTTCATTTAATTCCATTGCATCATGTTCATTTGTGTCCATCTTGATGCCTGAATCATCGTTGATAGAGTTCTATATGATGTTAACCTGCTGAAACTGTTATAACTTGATGATTTGTTATTTTTGTTGCATTTGATGTGTGCATCGTATGAGTTTGAGCACTACATGTGTTTTGTACTACATCATGCCATCTTCATAGGGGTGCTATCCATGTATTTTTGTGAGTTTTGTGGTGAGTGAATCAAGCTTGTTAAGTAGGGTACTTGTTGTTGCTGTTTTGCTAGGCTGATTCTGTTATATTTTGTTGCTATGTAAACCTGCTGCTACAAGTCATTCTATGCATAATCTGGAGATGTTCACTAAGGATGATTTTTTATACATGTCATTCTCTATAAATTCATGCCCCTGATTGCATTTTTATACTGCTGTAACTTGTTGTTATCTTGCCCTCAAAGTTGCTAAATAATGTTGCTGTCAGCGTGTCAACATTAAGTTCAATGTTGCCATGTTTGTTGTTAGTGATCCATGCGCCCTATGAACTTGCTATTGCCATGCTTAGCTTCATAAACATGTCTTATTACTGTTGGTTGCCTTGTCATGCCATGTATTGCTCTGTGGTGAGTGGTTCAAGCTCACCAACATGCCTACTTATCGTTGTTCCTGCCATGTATGAATCTGTCATATAACTTGCCATGTTTACATGGGTGCCATCATATTTTCTGTGCCTTTTTGGCTCATGGTTAGTAAGGGACTTTTGTTATATGAGATTAGTAGATTCATGCCATGCCTTCCTTTGCCATGTTAAGTTCCTGTAACATGTTGTTTGATAGCTCTAAACATTGCAACCTGATGTTATTTCTGCAAAGTCAAACTGTTAATATATGCAATCTTGCCATGTGTTTTTGAGCATATTCTATTAATTTCTGGAGATAGCTCAGTGTTCATGTTTTGTCATGCTTTACCTGTACTTCATGCCCATGACTTTTGTTATTATGTTGAGATGTTGTAGCATATTGTTTTGATGCTTGCTAAATGCCTAGTTGCTGTTTTGGACAGCTTGTCCTTTAAACTTGTATAGAGTGTATGTGTTGAACCGTTGCTCCGTTTTGAGTGTGCTCTATATAAAACTTGCTTGATTTTGCATGTAGTTTCATATTATCAAGTTGCATCCTTTTTTTGAGGTGTTTGCTTGATGTTTGTATGCACTGGATGACCCGTTGCGCCGATGGCGCAAAGAGCGAATTCAAACCAAGCACTGATAGAGTGAGTATAAAGATACGTAGATACCGATTAGAGCATATGGAAATGAGTAGCTACAATACAAAGTGTTCTAAGAAGCTTATGAACAAATACATTTTTTGTGCAGATAAAGTTCTACCAACCTGCGAGGTTACATATTTCGTTGCTCTTGTCATGTTCGATAATGGGCTAAATCATTGTTCTTTTTTGTGTTTCCTTGCCTGTCCAGGTGGTTTGCTCAACCACTCACCGTTGGTGACACCAATGTCCATGTTCTCCATAAGCACCACCTTGGATCTGAGTTTGAAGAGTGAAATTGCAGCGAGGCGGAAGGAGACAATGAAGGAGACAACAAGCCAGGCTTTGAATCCCCTTTTTTGCGGCAGTTGTCGATGAACGCTTGTCAGAGTCGACGGCGGAACTGGCGCTGGGCAGAGAGAGGACTGAGGAATGGGGACTCTGTTTTGATTGGGGATTTAGGTCAAAGCTCAGTACCCCGGACTAATTTGAGAGTGGCATTCCATGAAAATAGACAAACCAGAAGTGCAGTAAATGAGGCTCAAATTCCATGACCAAATCAGCATACAGACGCAGAAAACCGGAGAGGAACCTGCAACGAAAAAATAGATGATTGCTATGGGTGGTGAACTGATACAAAACCAGACCACGGTGAGCGGGACTGTACATCTGAAGGTTTGATGGCGTTGCTGGAAATAAATAGTCCACATGAGCACGACCAAGTTGATGAGTAATAATCATGGCCACGGGTATGACTACAACCCTGCAGCAGCAATTATGCAAGGAGACACCTAGACCATTAACCAAAAGGGGCACCCAAGAGTGGTGGACCCTAAGAAAAGAACACAAGCAAGCCTGCAGTAGCATGTGGTTCATATGACAAACAAGCCTGCTTCCCAGGCTCATATGACAAAGAAGCTAGCATACCATCTGCAACATGGACATTTAATTAAAAAATTGATTATGTAATCAAGCTTATAATCAAAGCATGTAAACTATCAAAAGTTCTGTAGTACTTTGATTGGCAAAAACAATTAGTGATGTCTGTGTTACCTAATGATAGTTGAAGGAAACAACATCAGATTTGTCAGCAAAATAATATCCAAGGACCTATTTTTGGGGTGATTACTAACATAACCAGCATACAGACCCGCAGGAATTAAAGTGGTAACTATTGCTTCAGCTTTTGGATTCATGTGCCTATTTTCAGTTTGAGAACTCTAGAGTAATTAATATTTGATAAGTAACATTCCCAGTCAAGTTTGTAGAAATTATGAAAGGCAATTTAGTTTCAGTAGTATCATACGAAAATCTTATTGTAGCGATAATATCCAGCTTTTGGAATCCCTAGCCTTGTTAGCATTATACTATTCTATAAGGAACCCTCACTACTGTTGGAACAATCTGCATCTTCTAATAACATACATGGTATATTAGCTAAAGGTCAAAAAAATGGTGGGAGATATAATAGCAGGGTAAATAACATATATTCCACAGGCTCGCCTGTGAGAATTGTACTCAAATAATCATGGCAAGGTTATGAAGAATTTAGTACAGAATCATGAATGTGGCCTCCTATAAAACTGTTACTAAATAGGGATGTTATAGAAGACATTAAAGCAGGAAGAAAACAACTTTTTCCATTGAAGAAACCTCTCCATGATGTGATTTTTATAGGACATACATACTGCACATACATAAAAATCCAAACCAAGTATTTTCAGGGATGGCATAAACATATCCAGGGCTTCTGTATTTTAACTTGAGATTGATTTTAGTTCAAACAGAATAAATAGCTTCTACCCCATATTGTTGTAAATTCATCATCAATCAACGAAGCCAAACTAAAGGGGAGGGGGCAAGAGAACCAAGGATAATTTATAAAAATTGCAACAGTAAACCATACACGCAATGTGCTATTTACAAAGTAATCTGATTATGTTGTCTTTAGCTAGAAAAAGCAGAGGAATTGTAAAATTGGGCATAGGGTAGCTACCTAGGCATGTCTCTGAAGCGGGTTGTATCTGAAGACACATGACCAGGTGAATATGGGTCATATACTCTCTTCAGTGGCCGTGATTCCCATAGGAGAACAGTCTGTGGACCTTCTTCTAGATCTCCGCCATACTATCTGGAACAGAAGAGGATAATAGCTTTGAATTTAGCACAATTGCTACGGGTTACAGCCAGATTAGAAAGGTAAAATTTTGCATACCTTACAGAATAGTAGTTGTAGATTTAGCACAGATCCTATAGATTCAACATACATTATATTTTTCTGTACTGAACCACATCTAAAGGGAAAACATGACAAATTTTTTACCCCAATACATAAGAAACGAAATCCCTGTTGTTTTACAGTAGAAGAACATGCTTTCATGGACTAAAACACAAAAGCACTAAAATTTGACAGGTCTCATCAGTGGAATAAATAGATGTGTATTCTCATCAGTAGCTGCCACAGACAAGCTACATGACACCTCTGAAACAGTTCGAGGACCTAGGGTGCGCTTCAGCATAGCAAGAAAACTTCTAAAGAGAAACAACATATAACCACTGACCTGTGGAAGAGTTCAAATAGTTTCCTAAAAAAACTGACAGGAAAGGAGCAAGGCAAAAGAAAAATTTACAACAGTACCATGAAAAATTTACAACATATAACCACTGACCTGATGATAGCCTCAAATATATGCACTATAACAACTAATCAGTACATCAGGAGCATGCACAAAAAGAGAGTGAGGCACAATCCGCAAAATAAAATTATGTCTAACATTATTAACTGATGTCAGTACCATGGAAGCATAAATAGCAGATGAAAATAGGTTCCACGGAATCCAGGCTGGCATCAGTCATACTAACAGCATTTCTGATCCCTTGTCCACTGTATCTTAACTCAATTTCCCATTGTAGTTGCATGTCCATGTATCACAAACACAAATAATTTCCAATGGAATTTTCAGTTCTAAAGAGACTCTCAAGCATAGAACCAACATATTAAGCAATAACTGGACCCATCCTCTAAGATGGCTATTAATGCAACATGATACCTAGGCATAAGTCAATTGTATGTTGTAACAGCAAATAAAAGAAGAGAGCTGCTGCTCCTAGTCTTGCATGGAAAAAATAGGGCTCCAGAGTTGAATGATCTAAAATGAGGAAAGCCTCAAACAAGGCCGCACAGAAAGGAAAATCATCAAGCGTTTGAATGTTGTGCTGCAAGAACTGAATTGATCTAAGAGCTAATATTATTTTCATATTACAGGATGATCGGACAGGTTTGAACCTAACTGTGTCAACAACAATGCAGGAATGGACTGGCATCTAGCTTGGTTGGTTTTACCTTGAGCAAAATTGAAATTTCTGAAAGTAGCATGGATTTTCTGAAGAAGCTCTTGCATCCGGTCAACAGTCCCATTACCTAAGTTCTCTTATAACATCTTATATTGTGGGACGGAGGGAGTACTATTTATTCGTTACTTGAATGGAATCAACAGCCACTTTCATGCATTGCATATACAGCGACTGGCTCTCTCTGTTGTCCGCTGCCTTGTCTCATAACTACTTCTACTAATTGTTGACTGGGCTCGGCTGCTGTCTAAACCAAGACATTGCATTCAAGCACAGCACAGTACGTCCTAATGCAGAAACTTTAATTAACAGAAGCAAGCATCTGCCAATTTATTCAAGAAAGAACACCATGCCTGAAACACAATAGGAGTATATCAACTAAATCCAGACACATATATCAGTGGTCAAGACACCAACCGTCACACCTAAAAACATAGGGAAAGTCTGTAGTCCATGTCACAATTATAAATACTCTATTTTCACCTTAAACTATCACAACAGAGGTAAATAAAAACACAACAATAACATAAAT
Source organism: Triticum dicoccoides (assembly GCF_002162155.2). Taxonomy (NCBI): domain Eukaryota; kingdom Viridiplantae; phylum Streptophyta; class Magnoliopsida; order Poales; family Poaceae; genus Triticum; species Triticum dicoccoides. The sequence continues at coordinate 537,593,528 of NC_041383.1, read as the reverse complement.
GCTCACCCGCAAAAAAACAATAACATAAATGCAGATGAATGCATATTTTTTCCAGGTTCAATACATGTAAGGACATAGTACAAGCTGAAAGCTATCGAAAAGAGGCACATACTTTGTGAAGGAAAGCCTTCCTTGCAATATCTGAGATATGTATAGGATTATAGCTTGTTCTGGCTGAAAAAGAAAGAAAAACATGAAATCCAACCATTAATAGATATTGTGTGCAATGAAGAAAGTATTGTGATGTAGTAGATGGAAATACCAAATTCTACCCCTCAAATACTGCTCTTGAAACTGTGATCGGAGTTGGTGCTCTACTAAAATTCTGGATGAACACAGGGCTAGAAGTTTCTCCTTCAAAACAACAGTTGAATACCAGAACACATTTTAGTGTATGCAGTGCTAAAGAATCTAATAATCTAGCAAATACAACCTAGTTTCGTACATTATTCAAACTGTAGGATCCAACTAAAGCGAAATAAAGAGTTTTCGACAATTTCAACCCCGGGGATAATCTGAGAATTTTGAATAAGAACACATATAGCAAAATGAGGAAAAACACATCCATATGCTTACCAGTCGACCCCCTAGCCCCTGTAGTACAGTCAAAATTTGCCTCCTTTCCCTTGTGTATGCAGCCCTGTTCTTTGCAGCTCCTGTTGCTGACATATCCTGTAAATCAATGACAGAAAAAAATTATAATTGACAATAGCAACCATAGTAACAACAGCAGGGTCGAATTCTCTCAACTATGCATTGCAAAGAAAATAGGGTTATAGCAGTCTCCGGCTTGGCTAGTTTTACCTTGAACAAAATTGCGATTTCGGAAATCAGCATGGATTTTTTGAAGAAGCTCTTGCATCCGGTCAACAGTCCCATTGTCTGGTTGGAGTGAGGGAGAAATGCAGGTAAGAAGAATGAACATCAAACATCCTAAAGTGAGGGAGAAATAACCAAAAAAAGAGACTTGCTGCTCCTAGTCTTGCATGGAAAAAACAGGGCTCCAAAGGTGAAGGGAATGATCTCTCAACTATACATTGCAAAAAATGAACCAATAAAAAACATAAAGAATAACCACTATCCCAAATTATTTTTTCTTTCCGAGTTGAATGACTCCTTCCAGAACAAATGGCCAAGCTGGCCATAAAAAGGGACATACAAAAAAAATGTCGATAGAAGTGAATGAGTAAAAACAAAAACAAAAAACTATATGGAATAATCAGGATGGGATGAGTGCCAAAGCCATGGCGAAAATTCTGGTGATTTCATATGCAAATAAACCTGCAAAAGTAGCAAGCTGAGTCATACTGATAAACAAATCTCTTGACGGTGCTCTTTGGCAAGTGCTGCAGAGATGGATAATACTCAATCAGTCTCTATACCAATGTCTCCTGTAGGCTAGGTGTAGTACGGAGCTTTTGGGACCTATAGTGTGTTCAACATAGCATCTTAAACAACCCGTGGGGTTTCAGAGGCAAGAAACAGTGAAAGATCAAACATTGTTGTGTCGTTGTGCGTGATTAATTTAGCAGCAGGTATTACTACATATACTTAACACGGGACAAGCCTAACCTGGGTTTTAGAGTAAAGAAACAGTCGTCCTTCCTCCTTGCTTGATTCATCACTTCCTACTTCAAAGAAGAAACGGAGCATCATTGCTCAATAATAAAAATAGCATCACATTGTTTCATAAACCTGCAGAGACAATGGAAGCAGAGGCAAGATTCGGTAAGAACACATCCACAATGAGCACTGTCAACACAATATATATGGCACAAGTTCTGCAACGAAACCACAGAGCCGGAGACATAAGAGAAGTACCTCATAGATGCGGATCCTGAGGAGGCCAAGGGCGCCGGCGAGGCTGCAGTCGGTCCACTGCAGGAGGAAGAGGAAGAGGCATGCGGCGGGGCTGTTGGAGACAAACGGGTTCAGTCGAAAACATCACACCGTAGACTGAAGAAATTGAGGAAGGGGATTATTTCGGTGGGAAGGATGGGGGAGGGGAGGGCACTCACGAGTTGTTGGCGTGCTGGTTGTCGGGCTCGAGCACCTTGAGCGAGTCCCTGAACAAGCACCGCCGCCACCATCTCCCCCCTCCTCCTCCTCCGCCACCACAGGGTGCTGCCGCCACCATCTTCCCCCTCCTGCTCCGCTATAAGAGGCCGCCGCCGCCACCACGGCCAGAGCAGAGCGCTCGCTGCGAGCTCAAGGTGGCGAGGGCGACTTGGCGGAGGAGGAGGGCTGGGAGGTGGCCGGTGGCGGCTGGGGAGAGGAGAGGAGGCAGCTAGGGGAGAGGGGAGGAGGCGGCTAGGGTTCTGTGGGTGAGGGAGGAGGAAGCGAGCGAGCGAGGGGAAAGGGAGAGGAGAGCGCTCGGGACATAGAGGAATAAAAGGAGACATGGCTGGTGCCGCTAGATAGCCGGACTCGCTCATCTTTTAACTTGTCAATTTTGCAGCAATGCCATGTTTAACTTGTTTTGCTCATAACTTCTAGGACGTAGCTCCGAATCGAATGAACTTTATACGTAACTTGACAAGAATCTCCTGTAGATCATCTTGGTGCATCTTAACTTGCTGTTTAACAACTTGAACATAAGGTTTATTCAGATCAGGACCAATTTTGAAACTTGCATATGAGGACTTACCGGATTTGTTATATGTTGTTTCCGACCTCATTTAAACTTGCTTTGAGGTGTTGTTCTTGTTTGCATCATCTCTTGCCATGAGTAGCCTCATCTAGCTTTCTCATGCATCATGATTGGTTGTGCATCATGTCTTGTCTATGTGTGGTGTGTTTACCTTGTTGTGTGCTTCTTCTCGATAGTTCCCGTTACGTTGTGATCGTGAGGATTCGTTCGTCTACGCTTGGTTCGTCTTCGTGGCTTCATCTTCTTCATGGACTCGTTCTTCTTCCTAGCGGGATTTCAGGCAAGATGACCGTCACCTTGGATCTCACTACTATCATTGCTATGCTAGTTGCTTCGTTCTATCGCTTTGCTGCGCTTCCTATAACTTGTTCTTCAAGCCTCCCAAATTGCCATGAACCTCTAACCTTTGACACCCTTTCTAGCAAACTGTTGTTTAGCTATGTTACCCCTTTGCTCAGCCCCTCTTATAGCGTTGTTAGTTGCAGGTGAAGTTGAAGATTGCTCCATGGTGGACAGGATTATGTTGGGATATCACAATATCTATTATTTTATTAATGCAGCTATATACTTGGTAAAGGGTGGAAGGCTCGGCCTTATGCCTGGTGTTTTGTTCCACTCTTGCCGCCCTAGTTTCCATCATACCGGTATTATGTTCCCGGATTTTGCATTCCTTACGCGGTCGGGTGATTTATGGGACCCCCTTGACAGTTCGCTTTGAATAAAACTCCTCCAGCAAGGCCCAACTTTGGTTTCACCATTTGCTTCACCACCACCTACTTTTCCCTTGGGAGTCGCTCTCTCAAGGGTCATCTTTATTATAGCCCCCCCGGGCCGATGCTTGTCTAAGTGTTGGTCCAAACTAGAGCACCGTGCGGGACCATCCCTTGGCAACTTGGGTTACGTCGGTACCTGTACGCTTAGCTTATCCGGTGTTTCCCTGAGAACGAGATATGTGCAGCTCCTATCGGGATTGTCGGTGCATCGGGCGGTCTTGCTGGTCTTGTTTTACCATTGTTGAAATGTCTTGTAAACCGGGATTCCGAGACTGATCGGGCCTTCCTGGGAGAAGGAATATCCTTCGTTGATCGCGAGAGCTTATCATGGGCTAAGTTGGGACACCCCTGCAGGGTATAAACTTTTGAGAGCCGTGCCCGCGGTTATGTGGCAGATGGGAATTTGTTAATGTCCGGTTGTAGATAACTTGACACCAGATCCGAATTAAAATGCATCAACCGCGTGTGTAGCCGTGATGGTCTCTTTTCGGCGGAGTCCGGGAAGTGAACACAGTTTCTGTATTATGATTGACGTAAGTAGGAGCTCAGGATCACTTCTTGATCATTACTAGTTGATGACCATTCCGTTTGCTCTCTTCTCGCTCTCTTTTGCGTATGTTAGCCACCATATCATGCTTAGTCGCTGCTGCAACCTCACCACTTTACCCCTTCCTTTCCCAATAAGCTTTCCTAGTCTTGATACCCATGGTAATGGGATTACTGAGTCTTCGTGGCTCACAGATTACTACAACAATAGTTGCAGGTACAGGTTATGCGATGATCATGACGCGAGAGCGATGTTTGCTTGTCTTGGAGTTCTTCTTCTGCTTCTTCTTCGATCAGGGGAAAGGTTCCAGGTTGGCAGCCTGGGCTAGCAGGGTGGATGTTGTTTGAGTTTCTGTTTGTGTTTCCTCCGTAGTCGGATGGTGCTCTTATGTAAGATGATGTTGTATTCGTGTGGCATTGTATGTCTTTTGTATGTATCCCCATCTATTTATGTAATGTTGATGTAATGATATCCACCTTGCAAAAGCGTTTCAATATGCGGGTCTATCCTTGGTGGGACCTTCGAGTTCCTCTTGGATAGGGTCGCATATTGGGCGTGACACACACCAATAGATAATGCTAGGTCTTCAGACAAGACGGCAAGTCAGACGCTGAAAACAAGGGGAAGGGGTCTCAAGGGGACGACGATGACGAAGAGCCCCGATCACCGAATACAGGAGGACAGATGAAATTCCCTCCCCAGGTGAAAACAGTGAATATGATATGCACAAGCCTCAAGGGAGGTTTATGCAATCGACCCAAAGTTCAACCCATGGTCCTCTTACTTGATCACATTGATCGCAGGGACCACCCTACCATTATCCGTCATAGCGATTCGGCCGCACTGGTCCTTAACCCTATTATTGACGGAGTCCTTATGGACAGAGGTAGCAGCCTAAACCTACTATACCAGGATACAGTGTGCAAAATGGGCATCAACCCCTCAAGGATCAAGCCCACAAAAACCACCTTCAAAGGTGTCATACCAGGTGCAGAGGGCTGTTCCACGGGCTCAATCACACTGGAAGTGGTCTTCGGATCTCCGGACAATCACCGTACAAAGACTTAGTCTTTCACATCGTCCCCTTTCGTAGTGACCATCAGGCACTGCTCGGACTAACCATGTTCGCTCGGTTCAGAGCGATGCCACATTATGCCTACAGTAAATTAAAGATGCCCAGTCCATGTGGCGTCATTACGGTTAATGGCAGGTCCGAACTCCCCCCGACGACCGAATTATCTACCACCGCTCTAACAACAAGAACAACGGATGGCACCTTCCAGCCGAACCTCGAGTCGACGACGGAGTTCCCGGACATCGTCAAAGGAGTCCAAACTACTGTGCGGCAGGATAGCCCGGTTCGCCTGGAGCTTAATTAAAAACACTCCGGAAAAACATAATACAAGGCACATATTGCGGCTCAACCGCCCTGCGGCACAAAACAATTTCTTGCATTTTCTTTGCAGGTTCACCTGTACATAGGCGAGGATGGATGGCGTGGAAATAGTTCGAGCGCATAAGGGAATCTCTAGATACTCCCCTCTATGATCATCTGACTACACCCCGGGTCCGAGCAGAATTTCCTCACACCTGGTATCATATTTCCTTTTATCACATCATCTGTACTCATACGCATTAACGTATTACTCAAATACAACATGTGGATTTATGTGATGCTCACCTATTGCTATTTCTTATTTAAAACTCTTTTGTTAAAAGGCGGCTGCTTATCGCGATATGCCTCAATATGCTAGGGGCTTCATCACGCCCATAGTACGGCAAAAAAGTCTGAACACATTCACGGTAGTTTGGCACCCCGAGCGTATAGCATTATATGCATCAGCTCCAAATCATGTCTTGGGTCAATAGTTGGGTTTGCCCGGCTCCTATGTTTTGGTACCTTACATTCCGCTATACCGGCTAAGGTAGCACTAGGAGAACTACTACGATTTTGTCTCGGTTCTTCCGGACGAGCACCTCAATAGAGAAAGCCAAAAACTGACTGTCATGATGTAGAGAGAGCTGGTCAGTTGTTCGAGAGGTTCTAAAATCTTTAAGATTTCTTCCGCATAATGCTATAACCAATGTAGCGTGCGATGGATCGGCCTTTTCCGATCAGGCGCTTATAGAGCCCCTCGTGCAGTCTTCCGAACACCAGGGGCTGCGCCTACCTTCCTTGAAAAAACTCCTATGGCTAAGTGAGAGTGATAAATCCCTATAGTCCGATTGTCTGGCTCGCTGTGCTGAACACCTCCTTTAGGGACCCAAAACTAGGATAAAGAGTGCTCAGGTTTATACCGAACACCCCTGTACTCACTACGTGGTTGCGGATGTCGACGACTGGCCGACTCTCAGGATTATTATATACAACGACCGCACAGGATGAAAAAACTTTCATACAAGCAATAAATAATGACCTTGTTCAAATATTACAAAGGAAAAACATGACCGTATTCACGGAAATATAATGTCCTTGGTGCACCGCTCCGCTGCAAGGCGGGCCTGTTTCAAGACACCTTCGTAATACAGTTCCGGCTTGCGGTGCTCTTTCCCCTCTGGCAGTACTTCGGTCATTAGCTTTTCCGCATTCATCTTCCCCCAATGCACCTTTGCACGGGCGAAGGCCATTCGCGCACCTTCTATGCAGACCGACCACTTGATGACTTCGAGTCGAGGGCAGGCACTCACAATCCGCTTCACGATCCCGAACTAACTGCTTGGAATCGTCTTAGCAGGCCATAGCCGGATAATCGGCTGGGTTGCTTTATGCAGTTCGACCAGCTGCTTCAGCTGATCGGAAAACAGCACCGGATAATTCGGTGCCAGATACTGTATCCAAAAAAGCTTATCTATAGTATTCCTCTCTTCGGCTCGGTAGAATTGGGTGGCGTCAGATATGTTGCGTGGCAGTTCTGCAAATACCCCTGGAGAAATAAGAATTAAAACTCTCAACTTGATTTTCTCCTTTCAAAATACTCGCTTTGTACAGAAAAGACCTTACCAGCCGCAATCTTCCTTGCCTCCTGGATTTCCTTCATGGCACCTTGGGCTTCCCCCTGGGCATCACCCGCGGCTTGGCGAGCCTGGGAGAGTTCGGATTCTTTCCCTGCTAAACTCTGCTCCAAGGTCTCGCATTTCTGCACGGCCTCTTGAAGCTCTCGCTCGGCCTCAATAACTCTAGCCTCGTGTTTCTCACGAAGAGCCTACTCTGTGGCTGCCTTCTTTTCGGCTTCGGCCACAACCTTCCGGAGAGCCTCAATTTCGGCCGTCACCCCTAGAGCACATTATAAAAATATTTCATCATGTACACTTATTAATTTGTGCTACATAAACAAGGTTTCTACATACCTTGATTATCCTCCAGCTGTCTCTTCACTTGGCCAAGTTCTCCTTCGGCCTGCTCCAGACTATGCCTCAGTCCAGATACTTCCACAGCATGAGAGGTGGCAGTCGCTACAGATGCCTGCCGATTAAAAAGAGTAATAGATGTCATCAAGTGAGTCTCCTGCGACCATGAGTGTGATCCTCTGTTCGGCTCTTTCTTTCACCGAACAGTGTATCAAGGGCTGCTATCTATACCAAGACACTCTCCCAAAAACTCATAAAACATACATCAAAGCCTCTTATGAGGCTAATACAGGATTCATTTAGTCCACTCTCAGCAGACTGAATCTTCTCAATCACCGCAACCATGAGGGCACGATGTTCATCAACGATGGAGGCACCCTTCAGCGCAGCCAATAAAGTATCCGGCAGCTCTGGTTGGACAGAGGCGGTCAGTGGAGCAGGCATAACTCCTCCAAGTGGTGGAGGCCGTCTGTCTGACTCGGGGACCTTATGGGTCTCAAGAATCGCGTCCGGCTGGGGTTCGGATTCAAGATGACCCCCGCTGTTGACGCCCACGGGAGCTTCCTCTCCCGTGTGCCCGGCCCCTGAAGTATGGCCTCCTGGCGCTGCCTTTGCGACCTTTTCCCCACCTCCGTGGCCTGGGTCCTTCTGGGATGAAACCTCAGTTTCATGCCTACGTTTGTTGGAGGAGCCCTTTGGGGGTGTTCCGCTCTCCATAGCGTCCGAACCCAGCAGATCTTCTGACGAGGATTGTTCGGCGCGGGGCTTCGTCGGCTCATATTAGAATGTGATGCCATGATGAGTCCGGACGCAGTAGTGTGTTCGGATTTTATACTCATGAGTTCACCAGGGGCTCGGCCCAGGGATCCCACTCTGGGTTGCTGTCGGCGGCTCCGGTGGACTCCTCTTGTAGAGGAGTTTTTCCCCTCTTAGGTGGCTCGGCCTCCAAGGATGTGGAGGCCGTCCTTTAATTTCTTCCCCCCGTGGGGGATTCGTCTCCTTCCTCCTCCTCATCCTCTTCGGAGGAAGAATGGGCATTGGACTCTTTGGATCTTGCGTCCGAAGCGCCACGACAACGGAGGCCGCCCCTGGTCTTCTTGGCCTCATTTCCAGCCTTCTTCTTCGGTGCCTTGTAAGGCGCCGGGACCAGCATCTTCATCAGAAGTGGGCCGGCCAGTTCTTCTGGTAGCAGGGTCGGACAGTAGATCCGCCCCGCCTTCTTCGCCCGGCCCTAGGAAATTTGGGGGAAACACTTTAGGTATTTTCTTAAAGAATATGCGAATGAAACACACGAACTCTCAACAAGCGATCACTTACCGAACAAGCCGGACAGGACAATTGGTACCCGCGGTCCTCGGCGGAGTCCGGCCATGGTTTGCCGGACTTGAAAAGCACCTTCTAGATGTCCTTATGCAAAGAGCCAAAGAGCTCTAACAAGGTCTGGTGCTTGGCCGGGTCGAACTCCCATAGATTGCAAGCCCGGTGTTGACAAGGTAGAATCCGGCAAACTAACATCACCTGATCTACATTGACGAGCTTGATGCTCTTGTCTTCCATGTCTTCGACGCGCGTCTGGAGCTCTGATAGCTCGTCAGACGAAGCCCAGTTCAGGCCCATCTTGTGCCAGGACGTAAGTCGTAGGGGGGCACCGGATCTGAACTCTGGAACGACGGTCCATTCCTTGCCATGCGGCTTGGTGATGTAGAACCACTGCTGCTGCCACTCCTTGACAGAATCATTGAGAGCACCCGTTGGCCATGTGACGTTGGGCATCTTGCTCACCATGGCACCTCCACATTCGGCATGCTCGCCGCTCACTACCTTGGGCTTCAAATTGAAGACCTTCAGCCATAAGCCAAAGTGCGGCGGGACGCGGAGAAAGGCCTCCCACACGACGAGGAATGTCGAGATATTGAGGAAAGAATTGGGAGATAGATCATGAAAATCAATCCCATAATAGTGCATGATGTCGCGAACAAATGGGTGGAGGAGAAAACCTAGCCCGCGGACGAAATGAGGGAGAAATACCACCCTCTCGTGGGGTTCCGGGATGGGGACGATTTGTCCTGCCATCGGAAGATGGTGGCTGATTCTCTTGGCCAAATACCCTGCCCCCCGAAGCTTTTTGATGTCCTTCTCCCGGACGGTAGAGGCCATCCACTTGCCTCCTACTCCGGATCCGGACATTTTTTGGAAACCTTTTTGATGGAGAAGGCGGACGCTTGAGCGCTAGGGCTTGAGCAAGAAGGGACGGATGCGTAGAGGAAGAAGGCATAGGTGAAAAAGGGAGATCTTATCCCCTTATAAAGGAAGCGGGGATCCAGCGCCTCCCCACTTGCCCGTTAAAATTGCTTATTCCCCAAGCGCCATGTTTGATGGCACGGTTGGGTTACCCACGTCCGTATTGATGAGGATCCCGTGATAAGGGGACACGATCTCTGCTTCAACAAGATGTGCCGATAGAACCGCCTCGCGATATGTGCGGTGGATGGTTGTGAAAAAAAGGTTCAAATAATGACCGGACCGTGGCATGATGTCATGCTATAAAAAGCTGTCAGCAGAATAGATTTGTGGAATATTGTACTCTCTATGGTGGAATGTGGAGTTTGTTTTGTAGAGCCGGACACGAATCTTGTGTTTTGAATATTCTACGGAGTAATCGGAGAAGGAACCCGCCTTGCAATGCCAAAGACAATCTGCGCGCCGGACTCATCGTCATTGAAGCCTGGTTCAGGGGCTACTGAGGGAGTCCTGGATTAAGGGGTCCTCGGACAGCCGGACAATATACTTTGGCCGGACTGTTGGACTATGAAGATAAAAGGTTGAAGACTTTGTCCCGTGTCCGGATGGGACTCTCCTTTCCGTGGAAGGCAAGCTTGGATATTCGGATATGTAGATTTCCTTCTCTATAACCGACTCTATGTAACCCTAGCCCCCTCTGATGTCTATATAAACTGGAGGGTTTAGTCCGTAGGACAGGAACAATCATAATCATAGGCTAGCTTCTAGGGTTTAGCCTCTACGATCTCGTGGTAGATCAACTCTTGTAATACTCATATCATCAAGATCAATAAAGTAGGAAGTAGGGTATTACCTCCATCGGGAGGGCCCGAACCTGGGTAAAACATCGTGTCCCCTGCCTCCTGGTACCATTAGCCTTAGACGCACAGTTCGGGACCCCCTACCCGAGATCCATCGGTTTTGAAACCGACGGGCATGGCTTCTTATAAAGCAGCATGGCATGGTGAGAGTTGTCAACACTCAAGATTTGGGTTATCACCCTTACTACAAATAGTTGGTAAACCAACGATGTGATTCAACATCACAGGTATGATATATTTCGTATTTCATTGTTTTACAGCCTTGGTTATAAACTCTGGCTTTATATTGGGTATCATAACCCATCCGGCGGTAAACCCCCACGACAATTTTAAGTTTGTCGCATGCAGAAAACAGGATTGCATAAAACTGTTAAAGATCATAAGCAGACATGGCATATCATGACAGATTGACAGTCTCAGGAAAGTGCCTATGCACGATGGCATAGCAGACTAAGTGTTTCAAGCTATGCACGATGGCATAGCAGACCAAGTGTTTCAAGCTAGGATATTACAAGATGTTTTAAAATGCCCAAAAGGATAATTGTTTCTCGTACAGAGGACTGTGCGCAAGAGGATAAACCGGCTTCCGGATTATGATTCTTCTTCGGCTTGATGTGAAGATTGCGGATCGTCCTATGCCGGTTCAACCTCCGCCTTCCCACCCACTGGCTGGAAGTTAATGGTTGCCCAGTCAATTCCAGACAAAGCTCGGAAGACAACTTCATTGCTTATAAGATCTGACGGTTCAACTTGAGGGGCATAAGTATGCTTACGGATTGGTGGGATTAGATTCTGGGCTTCGTAAACCAACGCATCGATCCGTCTGTTGTCTGCATCATAGATGGACCGGTGGAAAGACAAATCAGTCTCTTCGGCCAGTTTACTTGCAAGAGGATGCATCTCCTTTGTCAAGGCTTTAGGGGCATCCACGTCTAATTCCGACCCATCTTATTTTTGACTCGGATAGCCATTTCCAATGTCCTCCAAATCAAGATCAGCTATCCAAGCCTTAGCCCTAGTTAGTGCAGACAAAGCGCCATCCCTTGCAGCAGATCTCTTCACTTCTTCCAGCTGGGCAGGTGTCATGGATAGCTTGGCCAATGTGTCCTTGATTAATGTTGGCGGCGTTTTATTGTACGAGGCTGTGCAAATTACCCGTTGAGCGCCGGTATATAACTGTTCTATCAATGTATAGGAAGCCTTCAATTTCTTGCGCATATCTGACCCGAGATGGGCAACACGGCTACCTGCAATGGTTATAATATTATTGTTAAACTTGCGATTTCAAGGATGATTAAGTACGGTTCATGGCAAGGTTATTTACCAAAGATGGCAGAAGTCATGGCATTCATTTGCCGCTTTAAACCAGATAGCTCTTTCGCCACCGGTTTAAGGGCCGCTTCTGCATCCTCCGCCTGCTTCAGCAAATTGGCTTTTTCAGCCTCCCAGTCTGCTCGCTCACCTTTCAAGCCATCCTTCAATTGCTCCATGGCTGTTAAAGCGCCCTTCAACTCATCTTTGGCCTAGAGATCGGTGATTTGAGAATCTTTGTTGGTCAAGTTAGCCTACAAAAACTAAACAATAAGTTGGTGATACTTTTTTCAAAGTCCCAAGCACATAACAAGTTATACACTTGGCACTTGGGGGCTAATGTGGAATACTTTTTTCTCAAATGATATTTTAAGTCCCAAGCATACAACAAGTTATATACTTGGCACTTGGGGGCTAATGCATATCGGATCAAATCAAGGCTATCAAATTTTACTGCATGAACCAGATCATGTTAATGACTGAAAGGAATTCTGATGTATAAACCAGACTATCCTAAAGGTATAAACCGGTCTATAGCAGCTACACAAGCAAAATCCAATCTTCTCCTATTACAAGGCCCGGTTCACATTCATATTGACGAACCGGCCCTTGGGGGGCTACTAGAGTTGATAATCGAAGCAGGATATAAGGAAAAAGAAGTTATTCAAAGGAACAAGTATTTACCTCATATCGCTCTTTCATCAGGTTTACTAAACCGGCTTCATAATCACGGCTAGTGTATAGACGGTTTAGATATCCAGAATGGATGTCCTGAGCAGAGAGATGGGCATAGCTTGACAGATCAGTTTTCCATTTGCCGTTATCCACAGCAGACAATTCTTCTTATGCATTGTGCTTTGATAAAGCGACAGGATTGCTAGGAGCGGTATGGCCAAATCCAGTAATCACAACATCATCTGTCGTGCCTTCAGCAGTCTTATCTGGTCTTGGCGGTTTGTCAAATGCTTTTGCTGGGCCTGGTGGATCTGCATTTGGGCTTGGCAGATCAACATGTTGGCTTGTTGGATTCATTTTTGGTGGTTCAACAAAAGTATCCTGACCCTGAGGTACCGGGTCATCCAGAGCAATATCAGCATCTTGATCAAGAGCCTCTGAGGTCCTCTCCGGTTCAGTGGCCGGATTATCATCCGCTGGTGTGGTCAGCTTGGCTTTCTTGCTAAGTCTGGCTCTGGCACTAAAAAGAACAAATACAGGGGTTAGTACAATAAACCGGTGCAAGGGAACAAAACTGTGTCTACTATGCTTACCCAGGGACGGTCTTGAGAGGAGGCATCTGTGTAGTCGATGAATCGCCGAAGGAAGAATTGGAAGTTCCCTGATAATTCAAGTCAGACGGATTAAGAGGATATCGGAAGTAACCCGCCTTGGATAAAGTTTATTAGAAGTAAAAGAGACCTCTTGACGACGCTTGCGAACCGGGGAATATGGTAAACCAAAAGAGGTAACCACTTGACCACTGTGTCGGGTTGTGCAGCGAGCTTCTTGCTGATGTGTCTTCAAAGAAAAGTGTAGATCCAAATGAGCAAGAGGGTGTGAATGTATTACTTTCTGGACTGCTCGACGAAGTTTTGGTACTGGCACATGATTTGAATCGGAGGATAGAACCATTACCTCTACATCACCACACTAGTAGAAAACAGGGCTATAGTTCGGGCCTGGCCAGCCCATTAGTCCCGGTTCTTCAAGAACCGGGACCCATGGGGGTTATTAGACCCGATTCGCGAGCCCAGGGGGTCGGTCGGGGCCTCATGGGCATTGGTCCCGGTTCGTGTCGAACCATTTGTCCCGGTTCAAGCCACGAACCGGGACCAATGGTCCTTGCTCCTGGCCCACAACCATTGGTCCCGGTTCGTGGCTTGAACCGGGACAGAAGGGCTTGCTTTAGTCCCAGTTCATGCCATGAACCGGGACAAATAACTTGCCTATATATACCCACCGCCGCGGCAGAGCACTCTAGTGCTCTATTTTTTCAATCCGGCGAGGAGAGGGCATTTGGGTGCTCTAGTTCACCTCCTATGCACATGAGGTGTTCGATGAAATGCCCGAGCCACACTAGTTAAGCTTTCTCCTCTTGAAGCTTGACCTCAGAGCTCCATTTTTTTGATATTTGTCTAGATTTAGCGGTCTGTCACGCCCCGTCCCCGTTTTCACCGCCGTTGATCGCCCGCGCCGATCTCGTCGCCGGCACCATCGTGGTGAGCCTCTTGTTCTTATCTTCTTTCTGATACTTGTCTGATTTTCTTACTTTAGGTAGATATTTGTCTGATTTTCTTACTTTTGACACACATAATTATATATAATGCACACAGATGAACCGGCAATGGATGTATGGTGACAGACACACCTCCGAGTACATTAAGAGTGTGCATAATTTTCTCGAAGTGGCTGAGGCAAACAAGCAAAATGGTTTTATGTGTTGTCCATGCACTAAATGAGGGAATACGAAGTCTTACTCTGACTGGAAAATCCTTCACACCCAACTTCTTTACAAGGGTTTCATGCCACACTATAATGTTTGGACAAGGCACAGAGAAATAGGGGTTATGATGGAAGACGGCGAAGAAGAAGAGGACGATGAAAACTATGTGCCCCCTGAATATGGTGATGCTGCAATGGGGGGAGCTGCTAAAGATCAAGAGGAACCAGACGATGTGCCCGATGATGCTGCAACGGGGGAAGCTGCTGAAGATCAAGAGGAACCAGACGATGTGCCTGATGATGATCTCCGCTGGGTCATTGTCGATGCAAGGATGCAATGCGAAAGTCAAAAGGAGAAGATGAAGTTCAATTGCATGTTAGAGGATCACAAAAAAGGGTTGTACCCCAATTGCGAAGATGGCAACACAAAGCTGGGTACCATACTGGAATTGCTGTAGTGGAAGGCAGAGAATGATGTGCCTAACAAAGGATTTGAGAAGCTACTAAAAATACTGAAGAAGAAGCTTCGAAAGGATAATGAATTGCCCGACAGTACGTACGCAGCAAAGAAGGTCGTATGCCCTCTAGGATTGGAGGTGCAGAAGATACATGCATGCCCTAATGACTGCATCCTCTACCGCGGTGCGTACAAGGATTTGAACGCATGCCCGATATGCGGTGCATTGCGGTATAAGATCAGACGAGATGACCCTGGTGATGTTGATGGCGAGCCCCGCAGGAAGAGAGTTCCTGCAAAGGTGATGTGGTATGCTCCTATAATACCATGGTTGAAACGACTATTCAGAAACAAAGAGCATGCCAAGTTGATGCGATGGCACAGTGAGGACCGTAAGAAAGACGGGAAGTTGAGAGCACCCGCTGACGGGTCGCAGTGGAGAAAAATCGAGAGAGAGTACTGGGCTGAGTTTGCACATGACCCAAGGAACCTATGGTTGGTTTAAGCGCGGATGGCATTAATCCTTTCGGGGAGCAGAGCAGCAATCACAGCACCTGGCCCGTGACTCTATGTATGTATAACCTTCCTCCTTAGTTGTGCATGAAGCGGAAGTTCATTATGATGCCAGTTCTCATCCAAGGCCCTAAGCAACCCGGCAACGACATTGATGTGTACCAAAGGCCATTAGTTGAAGAACTTTTACAGTTGTGGAATGGAAACGGTGTACGTGTGTGGGACGAGCACAGACAGGAGGAATTTAAACTACACGCGTTGCTGTTTGTAACCATCAACGATTGCCCCGCTCTCGGTAACCTTTCAGGACAGACAAACAAGGGATACCATGCATGCACGCACTGTTTAGCTGACACCGAAAGTATACACCTGGGAAGCTGCAGGAAGAATGTGTACCTGGGCCATCGTCGATTTCTTCCGACCAACCATCAATGTCGAAAGGAAGGCAAGCATTTCGAAGGAGAGGCAGATCACCGGAAGAAGCCCGCCATGCATACCGGTGATTACATACTTGCTATGGTCAATGATTTACACGTAATCTTTGGAAAGGGTCCGAGCAGACTAGCTGTTCCGAGTGACGCTGAGGGACACGCACCCATGTAGAAGAAGAAATCTATATGTTGGGACCTACCCTACTGGAAAGTCCTAGAGGTCCGCTCTTCGATCGACGTGATGCACGTGATGAAGAACCTTTGCGTGAACCTGCTAGGCTTCTTGGGTGTGTATGGGAAGACAAAAGATACAGCTGAGGCACGGGAGGACCTGCAATGTTTGCACGAAAAAGATGACATGCCTCCAAAGCAGTATGAAGGTCCTGCCAGCTACGCTCTTACCGAAGAAGAGAAGGAAATCTTCTTTGAATGCCTGCTTAGTATGAAGGTCCCGATTGGCTTCTCATCGAATATAAAGGGAATAATAAATATGGTAGAGAAAAAGTTTCAGAACTTAAAGTCTCATGACTGCCACGTGATTATGACGCAACTGCTTCCGGTTGCATTGAGGGGGCTTCTACCGGAAAATGTCCGATTAGCCATTGTGAAGCTATGTGCATTCCTCAATGCAATCTCTCAGAAGGTGATCGATCCAGAAATCATAACAAGGTTAAGGAGCGATGTGGTGCAATGTCTTGTTAGTTTCGAGCTGGTTTTCCCACCATCCTTCTTCAATATCATGACGCATGTCCTAGTTCATCTAGTTGACGAGATTGTCATTCTAGGCCCCGTATTTCTACACAATATGTACCCCTTTGAGAGGTTCATGGGAGTCCTAAAGAAATATGTCCGTAACCGCGCTAGGCCAGAAGGAAGCATCTCCATGGGCCATCAAACACAGGATGTCATTGGGTTTTGTGTTGACTTCATTCCTGGCCTGAAGAATATCGGTCCCCCTAAATCGCGGTATGAGGAGAGACTGACTGGAAAAGGCACGCTTGGAGGGGAGACAATAATATGTAGGGACGGATATTCTTGGTATCAAGCACACTTCACAGTTCTACAGAACTCTACCATGGTGACCCCTTATGTCGATGAACACAAGAACAGTCTGCGCTCCAAACACCCGGAGCAGTGCGATGACTGGATTATATGTGAACACATCATGAATTTCAGCAGTTGGTTGGAAACACGTCTCAGAGGTGAAACCATTGTTTGTGAGGAGTTGTACTCGTTGTCTAGGGGACCATCTTCGACTGTAATGATTTGTAAAGGATACGAGATAAATGGGAATACATTTTAATGATCGCCCAAGATCAAAAGAGCACCAACCAAAACAGTGGTGTCCGCTTTGATGCAGCCACCAAGAGGGGAAAGGACACATATTATGGTTACATAGTGGACATATGGGAACTTGACTACGGAGTAGATTTTAAGGCCCCTTTGTTTAAATGCAACTGGGTCAATCTGTCAGGAGGCGGGGTACAGGTAGACCCACAGTACGGAATGACAACAGTGGATCTAAACAATCTTGGGTGCACTGACAAACCGTTCGTCCTAGCCAATGATGTGGCACAGGTTATCTATGTGAAGGACATGTCTACCAAACTGAGAAAAAGAAAAAAAAATAAGGAAGCGAATACATCATACGATGAGCCAAAGCGCCACATAGTTCTTTCAGGAAAAAGGGACATCGTGGGAGTGGAGGGCAAGACAGACATGTCCGAAGATTATGAAAAGTTTCATGAAATTCCTCCCTTCAAAGTCAAGGCTGACCCAAGCATCCTGATAGATGATGAAGATTATCCATGGTTACGGCGCAATAAGGAAAGGACACAAGCGAAGAAAAAGTGAAAACTTTCTCCACAACTATTATGATGATACCATGCCAACTTTCAACCTTTTCGTAGTTCATTTGAAATGCCTGATGTAACAGACAAGTTTCCGTATGAAATCCTGATACTTCGAAAGAGATTGTCCGTTTTGTACATAAAGTGCATCCAGTTTTTGCCGTAACCCTCTCAACTTTCTTGCACATGCTATGTGGATGAAATGATAATACCATGACTTTCATTTGAAATGCTTTTAAATTTCAGGGTCTGATAGGTCAAAATAATCAGTAAATGCATGAAAAATAACAAATGAAGTCAGAAAGGGTTGAAAATTGATGATGTGGCTTTGAATGGTGCATTTTGCACACAAAAAAAGTCAGGAGTTCAAATAAGTTAAAAAAATGAAATCCCTGTGTAACAGATGAGTTTCTGTATGAAACCCTAATACTTCGAAAGAGATTGTGCATTTTGTACACGAAGTGTATCCAGTTTTTCCCATAACCCTCTCAACCTTTTAGCACATGCTATGCGGGTGAAATGATGATACCATGCCAACTTTCAACCTTTTCAGAGTTCATTTGAAATGCTTTTCAATTTCAAGGTCTTATAGCTCAAAAAAACAGTATATGCTTTTATAAAACTCTAATAGCAAAAGGAATCAACTAAAAAGCTTTTATAAACCTCTAGTATTTTTTAAACTAAAGTTATATAAAATTTATGCAACTAAAATTATCAAAGTATTTTCTGTTTCAAAACATGAAAAGCAGAAATAATTATCATAAAGAAACTTTAGTAGCAAAAAGAATTGTCATAAAGATTTTTTTATAGAAACTAAAATAACAAAATCTGTTTTTCAATATAATGATAAAACGCACTAATATTAAATAGCAGGAAAAAGAATCACTCCAAATATATTTTTAGTTACATAAAGATTATAATTATTCAAATTTGGAAACTAATGGAGTAACGGAAAGATTATAATTATTCTGAGCTAAAAGAAAAAAGAATAAAAAATAAAGCAAAAATCAAAAGAAAATAAATAATTCAAAGCAAAAAATAAAACAAAACAAAAAAGTGCCACCTAAGGGCCACCACGGCCTAAATACGACTAGAAACCCAACTATGGGCCAGGATTCAGGCCCGCAGTAGGCCCAATAGGCCCACAGGCACATATAGTGCGTTTAGGCCCGTAAGCCTGCATTTGAGAGGAGCTCGAGAGGGCAGCGGGACTGGGCTTATAAACCACTCTCGAGCTCCCTCAGCTAGCGAGGTGGGACTAAACTTTCGTGCCACGACGCGGGCAGCACAAGGTCTTTAATTCCGGTTGGTGCCACCAACTGGGACTAAAGGGGTGCATTGGTCCCGGTTCGTGGCACAAACCGGCACCAATGCCCCCCCTTTAGTCCCGGCTGGTGCCACCAACCGGGACCAAAGGCCTCAGCTTCCCGCCCTTTGGGCTACTGAAAAGAGGCCTTTG
>NC_041383.1:537573696-537574639 GCF_002162155.2 Triticum dicoccoides | reverse complement strand
AGTAGAAACAAAATAAAATAAATAAAGCAACAAAGAAAACAAAAAAAGTGTTTTCAAATTTGAAAACTAATGGCACTAACAAAAAGTTTATAATTTTTCTAAAACTAAAAGAAAAAAGAATTAAAAAATAAAGCAAAAAACAAAAGAGAATAAATAATGCAGAAAACAAAACAAAAAAACTGGAAAAAAATAAAAATAGCAACAATAAGTATTTTGTTGTAAGTAGAAACAAAATAAAATAAATAAAGCAAGAAAGAAAACAAAAAAACAAAAAAAATGTTTTAAAATTTGAAAACTAATGGCACTAACAAAATAAAAATAGCAACAATAGGTAAAGAAAAAAAAGTGCCTCCTACTGGGCCCCCACGGCCTGAATACGACTAGAAACCCTACCATGGGCCAGGATTCAGGCCCGTAGGAGGCCCAGTAAGCCCATCAGGCATAGCAGTCACAATTAGGCCCGTAAGCCTGCAATGGAGAGGAGCTCGAGAGGGGTGCGGAAGTGGGGCTTATAAACCACTTCGCGCCCCTATCAACTAGCGAGGTGGGACTAAACTCCCACCACCACCCCGCTGTACAAGGCCTTTGGTCCCGGTTGGTGCCACCAACCGGGACTAAAGGAGGCATTGGTCCCGGTTCGTGGCACCAACCGGGACCAATGCCACCCTTTAGTCCCAGTTGGTGCCACCAACCGGGACCAAAGGCCGCCGCTTCCCGCCCTTTGGGCTACTGAAAAGAGGCCTTTGGTCCCGGTTGGTGGCACCAACCGGGACTAAAGGGTGCATTAGTCCCGGTTGATGCCACCAACCGGGACTAAAGGATTTGCTATATAAGCAGCACTTAGCAGTTTTTGACCAAATCACCCACTTCTCCCCCGATGCCCCCTGCTCCTCCTCGTCGCCCTCGCCGCCCGACGCCCCTGCTCGCCTTCGCCGTCGCCGTC
>NC_041383.1:537534920-537573686 GCF_002162155.2 Triticum dicoccoides | reverse complement strand
ACTAGCACTCGTCAAAATTTCGTTCAGTTTCGTTCTTCCCTGCCCTGATGCTGCCAGGCTACCCGTCTCCGCCTCGCCGTCATCGTCGTCGCCCCGCGCCGTCCCGCGCCCCCCTGACGCCATCGCTGCCCCCGCCCCGCGCCCCGTGCCCCGCGATGCCGCCGGCCCTTGCCCGTTGCCGCCCCGCCCCGCGCCACCCCTCACCGTCGACCGTCGCCGCGCCGCCCCTCACGCACCGTCGCCGTCCCCTGCCCGTCGCCCTCGCCGTGCACCTCACGCCATCGCCATCCCGTGAGCAAATTTTTTGCTAATTTAATATGATGTAGTAGTTAATTTAGATGTGTAGTTAATTGAGTTAGATTTTGTTAGATTTTTTTCTTAGATTTTTTTGTTAGATGTGTAGTAATTTAGATGTGTAGTTCATAGATTTTTCTGTTAGATTTTTTTTCATATTGTGTTAGATTTTTTTTCTGTTAATAGATTTTTTGGTGATATTATTGTTGAATATGCAAATTTGTATGTTCATATATATGCAAAGATCGAATATGTCAATTTTTTATCATTTGTTCTGTTCATAGAATTTTTATGATTTTTTTCTGTTGTAATTTTGTTCGTATAATTTTAATGATTTTTTTGTTCATAGAATTTTCTTTGTCAATTTATGTATATGTTCATATTGTGTATGTATAGGAAAATTGTGCATGATCAAAGTCATTTATGAATATGTTCATATTTAGAATAGAGGAAAAAGGAAAATAAGAAGAGAAAGTGTTTAATATAATTAGTTAGAAAAATAATAGAACTATAGTTAAACTAGTTTATTTTTAGTAAGTACTACCTTATTTTATTTATAGTAAGTGCTTAATATATAGTTGACCTAGCTAGTTGATTTAATAAACTACTTTATTTTACTATATATAGAAGTAGTTTATTTTTAGTAAGTACTACTTTATTTATTTATAGTAAGTGCTTAGTAGTTGAACTAGTTGATTTAATTAATAAAACTACTTTATTTTACTATATATAGAAGTAGTTCCCGCATCGACGTCGACGATGCCTATCCCGCATCCTCGTCGTCGACTTGGCGGTGGAGGCCTGCTTGATCAGGGCCATGTCCGGGACTGGGCTCCGCCGGGCTGGTATTGGGAGGTGCTACCTTCCGGGGGACGTAAGTTGGTGAGGAGCCAGCCCGTTGTTGACCCAGTCCTTGTTTGGTGGCGGTCGCGTGGGCCAGTGACGGTGCCGAGGCTTTCAGACACCGCGGAGGTGGTACGTCACCGTGTCAGCGAGGAGGACGAGCACGTCCGTCGCTACATGGTTGCGTTGGAGGGCAGGTTCGATAATACCTGGCAGGTTCTTCAGGGATCTCACTGGAGCTATGATCCTGTGATGGTTCCTTATCTTTGGGTGTCCACCGCCTGCGACGAAACCCATCGGGCGCTACGGTTCTAGCTGTATTAGCGATGCTATATGCATGATAGTATTCGAGGAGTATTATTGATAATATTTGATGATGTACGGACACAAGAGATGATGTACTTTTGGTTATAATTGAATGCATGCTAATTTGAATACTACTTTATTTTACGATTTGGTTTTGCTTATTGAATGCTCATATTGGAAAAGTACTCCTACTTTGAATGCTAAAATTGAAGAGCACTCTATGCAGAAATCTAGGAGCCCCCTCCATCATCCACACCGTCGTGGGGGTAGCTTCTCCTTCATTCCCGTGTGCTAGACAATTTGGTGTAATAATGCACTCGGGAATGAAAGGAGGAGCTACCATCACCGATAGTCAACCCGTGATTAATAATAATGCTCTAATTTAGGTTTTTTAGTACATATATTTAATTGTACAAGTTTAATATTTGAATTATGAACATAGGCCGGAAATGTCGTACTCGGACGACGAAAACCGCTTGGGGGAGTGCGACTGGTGCCACAACGACCGAGGTATGTGCGACAGGTTCCTTGAGCTGGACGAAGATCGGCGCTTCAGCATTAAGCTCGAGGAGACCTTCGATGTTCATACGGTATGCAACAACGACAATAGTTTTTTTCATAATTAAGCACGACTTCAACTATTTTAACGTGTATTTTCATCTTTTCCAATTCGACTAGCTTATCCCATGCTATGCAAGAGGCTATGCCTTGGAGAGGATGGGTTTTGAAGACCATGAAAGTATGGAAACCAAAAAAATTCACCTAAGGACCCATCATGGTGTGGATTTTGAAGTAAAGTTGTACAATGCTGAGAGTGTAACCCATTTTGGTTGCAAAAATTGGGAAGCACTTTGCAAGATGTATGGTTTTGATGAGGGTATGCTTGTAACCATGGATCTTGGTGATCCTACAATCGAGCAAGACAATATGGACATTTGGGTCCTTGTGGATACACTTCCAATTCTTCCCCCATGTGAGCTTCTCAAACATAGTTATTAAGTAATTTATATTGTTTATTTCAAAATAGTTGACATCTTATTTCCGTTGATAGCTTATTTTCATTCTTCAAAGAATGTGCGGAAGATGGTAGACAAAACCCACTACACCGATGGCTCTGAATTAACTTATAAGGAGAAAAATCATCTGATCGCATTTTGTACTGATCTTGAGAATTACAATATCTACAATCGAACTCCTCAACATTATGGTCAATCCGTGCCACTAGTGCACGTGTTGAACTACGATAACTACCATGGAGATACCCTAGTAAGATTTTTTACTATTACGACATCCGTGCATCTTTTTGCATACTTCTAAAACTAGTACATCATTGCTAACTACAAAGTTATTACTATGTTTTTCAACAGATAATCCCGAATGATTGTGTGCCTCATCTGATGTATATGCATGGTCGCCTTGATGTTTTGAACATACAACCAGGTCGTCCTACGAATCTCAACTATCCGTACTGGATTTCTAAAATAAGTGGAGACATGACAATTAAAGAATGGAAAAATGTATGGACAGTTGATATGTCTCCGTCGTATCTATAATTTTTTATTGTTCCATGCCAATATTATTCACTTTCATATACTTTTTGGCAACTTTTTATATTATTTTTGGGACTAACTTATTGATCCAGTGCCCAGTGCCAGTTCCTGTCTGTTGCATGTTTTTTGTTTCGCAGAAACCCAATATCAAACGGAGTCCAAACGGGATAAAAACGGACGGAGATTTTTTTGGATATGATTTTCTGGAAGTAAAATCAACGCGAAACGGTGTCCAGGGTGGTCACGAGGTAGGGGGGCATGCCCTAACCCCCAGGCACGCCCCTGACCCTCGTGGTCCACCCGTAAGGCGGTTGATTCTCTTCTTTTGGCTCAAGAAATATAATTTTATGAGAAAGATCTGGGCGAAATATTCACCCCAATCGGAGTTACGGATCTCCGGATATTTAAGAAACGGTGAAGGGGTAGAATCAGGAAACGCAGAAACAGAGAGATAGATCCAATCTCGGAGGGGCTCTCGCCCCTCCCAAGCCATGGGAGCCAAGGACTAGAGGGGAAACCCTTCTCCCATCTAGGGAGAAGGCCAAGGAAGAAGAAGAAGAAGGGGGGCTCTCTCCCCCTTGCTTCCGGTGGCGCCGGAACGCCGCCGGGGGCCATCATCATCACCGCAATCTTCACCAACACCGCCGTCATCTTCACCAACATCTCCATCACCTTCCCCCATCTCTATGCAGCGGTGTAACCTCTCTCTTACCCGCTGTAATCTCTACTTAAACATGGTGCTCAACGCTATATATTATTTCCCAATGATGTATGGCTATCCTATGATGTTTGAGTAGATCTGTTTTGTCCTAATGGATATTTGATGATCGTGATTGGTTTGAGTTGTATGTTTTATTATTGGTGCTGTCCTATGGTGCCCTCCGTGTCGCGCAAGCATGAGGGATTCCCGCTGTAGGGTGTTGCAATACGTTCATGATTCGCTTATAGTGGGTTGGTGAGTGACTGAAACAGAAACCCGAGTAAGAGCGATTGTTGCGTATGGGATAAAGGGGACTTGATGCTTTAATGCTATGCTTGGTGAGGTTGTCCTGGATTAGGGCGTGTCCGGATGGCCGGACTATAGCTTTTGGCCGGACTCCTGGACTATGAAGATACAAGATTGAAGACTTCGTCCCGTGTCCGGATGGGACTTTCCTTGGCGTGGAAGGCAAGCTTGGCGATATGGATATGTAGATCTCCTACCATTGTAACCGACTATGTGTAACCCTAACCCTCTTCGGTGACTATATAAACCGAAGGGTTTTAGTCCGTAGGACGAACAACAATCATACCATAGGCTAGCTTTTAGGGTTTAGCCTCTCTGATCTCGTGGTAGATCTACTCTTGTACTACCCATATCATCAATATCAATCAAGCAGGAGTAGGGTTTTACCTCCATCGAGAGGGCCCGAACCTGGGTAAAAACATCGTGTCCCTTGTCTCCTGTTACCATCCGCCTAGACACACAGTTCGAGACCCCCTACTCGAGATCCGCCGGTTTTGACACCGACATTGGTGCTTTCACTGAGAGTTCCTCTGTGTCGTCATCTTTAGGCCCAATGGCTCCTCCGATCATCAGCAACGATGCGGTCCAGGGTGAGACTTTTCTCCCGTACAGATCTTTGTATTTGTCGGCTTTGCACTGCGGGCCAATTCACTTGGCCATCTAGAGCAGATTGAAAGCTACGCCCCTGGCCATCAGGTCAGATTTGGAAGTTTGAACTATACGGCTGACGTCCGCGGAGACTTGATCTTCGACGGGTTCGAGACACAGCCAAGCGCACCGCACTGTCACGATGGGCACGATCTAGCTCTGCCGCCAGACAGTGCCCTGGAGGCCGCACAAGTGTCCGCTCTGACCCTTAGCTCGGAGCCGACTGCGACGATCGAGGACGGGTGGCTGGACACCGCCTTAGGGGCTACTACCTCTAAAGCGTTTGAGCCGAACACCAACCCTGTCCTTTGCGAAGATCGTGACTCCAAGGTGCCAGACTCCTCTCCGGACTCCGAACCTTCTGCGCCCCTGCCAATCGAATCCGATTGGGCGCCGATCATGGAGTTCACTACCGCGGACATCTTTCAGCACTCGCCCTTTGGCGACATCCTAAATTCACTAAAGTCTCTCTCTTTATCAGGAGAGCCCTGGCCGGACTATGGCCAGGAAGGTTGGGACGCGGACGTCGAAGAAATTCAAAGCCCACCCACCGCCCACTTCATAGCCAATGTCGATGATTTAACCGACATGCTCGACTTCGACTCCGAAGACATCGACGGTATGGACGACGATACAGGAGACAACCAAGAACCAGCGCCTACATGGCACTGGAAGGCCACCTCATCATACGACATTTACATGGCGGACATCCCAAAAGATGGGACGGAGCAACGGAGGATGACCCCTCCAAGAAACAACCTAAGTGCCGGCATCAGCGGCGCCGCTCTAAATCCCGCCACAGCAAAAACGGTGATTCCAGCACGGGAGACAATAACACCCCGGACAGTGCTGAAGACAACCCCCTCCAGCAGGATTCAGCGCAGGAGGATGGAGAAGCCAGCCCTCATGAGAGAGCGGCAGACAGAGAGGTAGAGGACGATAATTGCATGCCTCCCTCGGAAGACGAGGCAAGCCTTGACGATGACGAATTTGTCATGCTTGAGGATCCCTTCGAACAAGAGTGTTTCAAACGCAGGCTTATGGCCACGGCAAGCAGCCTCAAGAAAAAGCAGCAACAGCTTAGAGCTGACCAAGACATGCTAGCTGACAGATGGACCGAAGTCCTTGCGGCCGAAGAGTATGAACTCGAACGCCCCTCCAAGAGCTACCCAAAACGCAGGCTGCTACCCTGATTAGAGGAGGAAGCACCCAAACCTACATCACCAGCGCATGATACGGCCGACCGGCCACCTCGTGGCCACGACAGAGAGGCCTCTCGGCCCTCCACTCAAGCCGAACCCCGGCGTCGCTCAAAAAGTACCAAGGCACGAGGAAATGCGCCAGACCTGCGAGACATATTGGAGGACAAGGCAAGGTAAACAAGATCGATCTACAGATCGTGTGGGCGCCCCACTACATGTGACGTTAACCGTCATGCCGGATACAGCAATTTCGGCCGGGCCGAACACAGTAGACAAAGCTCATTTGAGCTGCGTCGTGATATAGCCCAATACAGAGGCGCCGCACACCCACTATGCTTCACAGACGAAGTGATGGATCATCAAATCCCCGAGGGTTTCAAACCCATAAACATTGAATCATATGATGGCACAACAGATCCTGCGGTCTGGATCAAGGACTATCTCCTTCATATCCACATGGCCCGCGGTGATGATCTACACGCCATCAAATACCTCCCACTCAAGCTTAAAGGACCAGCTC
This sequence comes from Triticum dicoccoides, assembly GCF_002162155.2. Taxonomy (NCBI): domain Eukaryota; kingdom Viridiplantae; phylum Streptophyta; class Magnoliopsida; order Poales; family Poaceae; genus Triticum; species Triticum dicoccoides. The sequence continues at coordinate 537,567,317 of NC_041383.1, read as the reverse complement.
GGCATTGGCTTAATAGCTTGCCAGTGGAGTCAATTGGTTGTTGGGAAGACATGGAAGCCGTGTTCCTCGATAACTTCCAGGGCACCTATGTGTGACCACCAGACACTGATGACCCAAGCCACATAATTCAGCAGCCAGAAGAATCGGCCAAACAATTCTGGACACGGTTCCTAACCAAGAAAAATCAAATCGTCGACTGTCCGGATGCAGAGGCCCTTGCAGCCTTCAAACATAACATCCACGACGAGTGGCTTGCCCGGCACCTAGGACAGGAAAAGCCGAAATCCATGGAAGACCTCACAACACTCATGACCCGCTTTTGCGAGGGAGAGGACAACTGGCTTGCTCATAGTAACAACATGACCAAGAGCCCTGGTAATTCGGATACCAAGGACAACAATGGTAGGTCGCGTTGCAACAAGCACAAGCGCCGCATTAATGGTGATAATACTGAAGATACGACAGTCAATGCCGGATTCAGAGGCTCTAAACCCGGTCAGCGGAAAAATCCATTCAAAAGAAATACTCCGGGCCCATCCAATTTGGATCGATACTCGATCGCTCATGCCAGATACACGGCACCCCCGAAAAGCCAGCCAATCACACCAACAGGGATTGTTGGGTGTTCAAGTAGGAAGGCAAGTTAAATGCCGAAAACAACGACAAGGGGCTGCATAGTGATGACGAGGAGGAGCCCCGGCCGCCGAACAATAGAGGACAGAAGGGCTTCCCCCCACAAGTGCGGACGGTGAACATGATATACGCAACCCACATACCCAAAAGGGAGCGGAAGCGTGCACTAAGGGACGTATATGCGATGGAGCCAGTCGCCCCAAAGTTCAATCCGTGGTCCTCCTGCCCGATCACTTTGCATCGAAGGGACCACCCCACTAGTATCCGCCATGGCGGATTCGCCGCATTGGTTCTAGACCCAATCATTCACGGATTTCACCTCACTGGAGTCCTGATGGACGGCGGCAGCAGCCTGAACCTGCTTTATCAGGATAAAGTGCGAAAAATGGGCATAGACCCCTCAAGGATTAAACCCACAAAGACAACCTTCAAAGGCGTCATACCAGGTGTAGAGGCCAACTGTACAGGCTCAGTTACACTTGAAGTGGTCTTCGGATCACCGGATAACTTCCGAAGCGAGGAATTAATCTTCGACATAGTCTCGTTCCGCAGCGGCTATCACGCACTACTCGGACGAACCGCATTTGCAAAGTTCAATGCGGTGCCGCACTACGCATACCTCAAGCTCAAGATGTCAGGCCCTCGAGGAGTCATTACGGTCAATGGAAACACCGAACGCTCTCTCCGAACGGAGGAGCATACGGCGGCCCTCGCAGTGGAAGTACAAAGCAGCCTCTCAAGGCAATTCTCGAGTCTGGCTATTAAACGTCCGGACACCGTCAAGCGCGCCCGGAGTAACCTACAACAAGACGGCCTGTCACGTCCCGAGCACGCGTAGCAATGCGGCCCCAACCCCAGCCCTCGCGAAATTGTGAAACCAGTACTACACGTACATAATTACGCTCTGGAAATACCATGGGCATAGGGGGAGGGGCACGACCACGGCAGGCCCATAATGCGGCTCAACTGCACCAGGGGCTCCCAATTGTGTCATTCTTCTTTGTTCTCTTACTTTCAGGACTCCTTTCTCAAGAAGCCCTGTCCGGCAATAGAATCGACGAACACACGATGCAACAGCCAGGGAAGCAGAAAGCTACGTCGAGTGTCTAGGTGGTCTTTATAACGAGAAGTATACTTGTTTTACATATCATCCCGCAGCTCGCTCCTGGAGGGAGACATGTCAAATAGTCCCGTCCCTTGCTTATCGCACTATTTGTATCGTTCTGCTTTTACCGCAGCTTTTTTGAATAAACAATGCATAGCTTTTGCCTATTACTGCAGTCCTTTTTTTATCTATACATGTTCACTTATGACATGTTGCATCCGTACGCTTTGGTATGGCCAAATACACCAGGGGCTTAAGTACCCCAAAATATGGTGTGATAAGTCCGAACACTTTCACAAGTGTGGCACCCTGAACTTATAGCATTATATGCATCGGCTCCGAATCATGTCTTGGGTCAATAGTTGGGTTTGCCCGGCTCCCATGTTTTGGTACCTTACGTTCCGTTATATCGGCTAAGGTAGCGCTGGGAGAACCACTGCGATTGTGCCCCGGTTGAGCTGGGTTGAGCACCTCAGTGGAGAAAGCTAAAACTGACCGTAATGATAGGGCGAGAGCCGGTGGCTGTTCGAGAGGTTCTTCGAGTCCCTAAAGACTTATGCTGCTTAGAGCGAGGAGTCGGCTTTGTCCGGCCCAGGCGTGGATAGCGCCCCGAATTCGGTCTTCCGAATACTAGGGGCTTCGCCGAAATCTAAAATTATAGAATTCTATGGCTAATTGAGAGTGTTCAAGCATTATAGTCCGGTTGCCTTGTTCGTTGTGTTGAGTGCCTCCCTCGAAGGACCCAATAATGGGGAAAAGAGTGCTCAAGTTTATCCCAAATACCCCAGCACTCGTGGCATGGGGGCAGAAGTCGACGACTCGCCATCTCTCAAATTTAATAAACGGCCGCACAGAAGGTAATATTTTAAATTCACATGTGTTGCTTAGCGCATATGAACAAGTTTTCAAGCGTACAGGATAACAAATGCGAGTTTACTCAAAAATTACATCTTTGGAGCATTCACCCGCTATAAGGCGGGCACCCTTCAGGACGTTCTTATAATACATCTCGGGCTTGCGATACTCCCTGCCCGGCGGTGGTCTGTCCGTCACAAGCTTCTCAGCGTCCATCTTACCCCAGTGCACCTTAGCACGGGCAAGGGCCCTACGGGCACCTTCGATACAGACGGAGCGCTTGACGACTTCAATCCATGGACAGGCGTCCACCAGCCGCCTCACCAGCTCGAAGTAGCTCCCAGGCATGGCTTCCTCGGGCCACAGCCGAACTATGAGGCCCTTCATGGCCTGTTCGGCCACCTTATGGTGCTCGACCAGCTGCTTCAGCTGGTCGCTCAAGGGCACCGGGTGTCCGGCCTCAGCATACTGAGACCAGAACACCTTCTCCGTCGAGCTCCCCTCCTCGGCCCGGTAGAATGCGGCAGCGTCGGACCCACTGCGGGGCAGATCTGCGAATGCTCCTGGAGAGCTACGGATTCGGGTAAGTAACAAGTAATTAATTTTCACGTGCTTTCTTTGCATGAAGAATGCCTTACCCGCCGCTATCTTCTTTAATGCCTCAATTTCCTGCAGGGCTTTTTGGGCTTTGGCCTTAGCGTCTTTGGCGCTCTCAAGAGCCGAGGCGAGCTCGGACTCTCGAGTCTTTGAGTCACGCTCCAAACTCTCGTGTTTTTTCACGAGAGCTTGGAGCTATTGCCACACCTCCGCCACTCGCGCCTCCTGCTTCTCTCGCTCGGTGCGTTCCGCGGCCGCATTGCTTTCGGCCTTGGACACTGCCTCCTTCAGGGTCGCCACCTCGTTCGTGGCCCCTGCAATTCTCACGTTATTCCTGCTATTTTTTGCAACCACATCTTTTACATACTTCCATAAGGTATTACTTACCTTCCTTGTCCTCGAGCTGCTTTTTGGCAAGGCCGAGCTCGTTCTCGGACCGCTTGAGGCTCTGCTTCAGTGCATTGACCTCCGCAGTCAGTGCGGCAGAGGTCAGCAGCGCATCCTGCATTCCCATATTGACATACCTATGTTAGACTCCTGCGTACATCTTTTTAGATCCTTAGTTCGGCTTTTCTTTCCGAACACCAAACTGAGCATCAGGGGCTACTGTCTATGAGGTAATATTTTTACATATCTTAAATACATACCTCAAAGCCTGTTAGAAGGCTAGCACAGGCTTCAGTCAGCCCGCTCTTGGCGGACTGAACTTTCTAGATCACCACACTCATAACAGTGTGGTGCTCCTCGTCGATGGAGGCGCCGTTAAGCGCCTCCAGCAAATTATCCGGTGCCTCCAGTTGGGCGGAGGTCACTGGTGTCGCAGTCTCGCCCTTCTTACGAAGGGGCTGCCTGCCGGACTTCGGAACCACTGAAGGTTCCGGTGCGGAGTCCGGCCAAGGGCCGGACTTAGAACCCCTTGGGGTTTGATCCCCCTTGTGCCCGAAGTCCGGGAGGTTGCCTTGCGGCACCTCCGGGACCTCCTCCTCCTGGCTAGGCCCCTTTTGGGACCCCACCTCAACGTCATCCGCAGCGCGAGGAGAGGAGACGGCCGGAAGTGAAGTGCTATTCACATCCGACGAAGCCAGGGAGCCGCTCGTTGAAGTGTCGAGCCCGTCCTTGGGCGAGCTGCAGGGTTATATTCGGCGTTAGGAGATTCTATGCAACAAACGAATCGCCATGAGTTATTCTGGTATCCGGACACTTACGATGTCGCCAGGGGCTTAGTCCTCGGTGGCCACTCCTCTTCGTCATCGTCAATGTTGGTGGAGTAGTCCGGTGGAAGGGTCCTTCCCTTCTTGGACCCTTCGGCCTCACCCGTTGGAGCGACCTTCCTTTTCTTCTCTCCCCTCGCTGGGGGAGAGGCCTCTTTTTCCTCCTCCCCGTCTTCGCGAGAGGAGTCTGCCTCGGAGTCATCGGACGATGAGTCCGACAACACCTGGCACCGAGAACTCCTTCGAGTTCCCGTGGCCTTCTTCTTGGCCTTCTTCTCCGGCACCACGTGAGGTGCCGGAACCACCAGCCCCGTCAATCGGGCGTCCGCTGGGTCTTCTGGCAAGGGAGGCGGACAGTTAACCTGCCCGGACTTCTTCTGTCAGGCCTGTCAAAGGTAAGGGAGTTTAGATCCCGCATAGAGTCAAACTATGAAAAACAAGTGTCCTGTAAAGGGTAAAATAGCTTACCTCACTGGCTTGACGTTGCAAGCTGAATCCGCGATCTTCGGTAGCGGATGCGGGAGCCTCGGCGCCCTTGAACAGCACCTTCCAGGCATCTTCGTACGTAGTGTCGAAGAGCCTGCTCAAGGTTTTGTGCTGTGCCGGATCAAACTCCCACAAGTTGAAGGCCTGTTGTTGGCACGGGAGGATCCGGTGGATGAGCATGACCTGGACTACATTGACGAGCTTGATCCTCTTGTTCACAAGGTTTTAGACGCGGGTTTGGAGTCCGGTTAGCTCTTCCGAATTACCCCATGTTAGGCCCTTCTCTTTCCAGGAGGTGAGCTGTGTGGGGATGCCAGATCGGAATTCGGGGGCCGCTGCCCATTCAGGGTCACGCGGCTCGGTGATGTAGAACCACCCCGATTGCCACCCTTTGATGGTTTCCAAGAAGGAACCCTCGAGCCATATAACGTTAGGCATCTTGCCCACCATGGCGCCTCCGCACTCCGCTTGCTGGCCGCCCACTACCTTCGGCTTGACATTGAATGTCTTCAGCCATAAGCCGAAGTGGGGCTTGATGCGGAGGAAGGCCTCGCACACGACGATAAACACCAAGATTTTGAGGATGAAGTTCGGGGCCAGATCGTGGAAATCCAGGCCGTAGTGGAACATGAGCCCCCAGACAAATGGGTGGAGTGGGAAGCCCAGTCCACGGAGGAAATGGGGGAGGAACACCACCCTCTCATGGGGCTTGGGGGTGGGGATGAGCTGCCCCTCGTCTAGAAGCCGGTGCGCAATGTCATTGTGCAGGTATCCGGCTTTCCTCAACTTTTTGATGTGCCCCTCCGTGATGGAGGAGGCCATCCACTTGCCTCCCGCTCCTGACATAGCTGGAGAAGGTTGAGGCGAGATGTGCGGACTTGGGCGCTGGAGCTCGAGTGCGCGGAAATGGATGAGCAAAGGAGGAAGAAGGCGTGTGTGAAAAAGTGGATCCTTATCCCCTTATATGGACGGATGAAGCTATGCTCCCCACCAGCCTAGTAAAACTCGCTTATCTCCCAAGCACGGTAATTGATGGCGCGTTTGGGTTACCCAAGCCCGTATTGATGAGAATCCCAGAATAAGGGGACACGATCTCTGCTTTGACAAGACGTGCCAAGGAAACCGCCTCGCTAAACGCGCTGAGGTGGGACAGTAAAAACGATTCGAATAAAGGCTTGGCCGTGGTGTGATGTCACGCCACGAAATACGTCAGCAGATTGAATTTATGTAAATATTATTCTCTCTACGGTGGTATGTGGAACTTATTTTGCAGAGCCGGACACTATCCTTGTGTTCAAAATCTTCAATGAAGTATTCGGAGGAGGAACCCGCCTTGCAATGCCGAAGACAATATGCATGCCGGACTCATCGTCATTGAAGCCTGGTTTAGGGGCTACTGAGGGAGTCCTGGATTAGGGGGTGTCCGGATGGCCGCCTTTGGCTGGACTCCTGGACTATGAAGATACAAGATTGAAGTCTTCGTCCCCTGTCCGGATGGGACTTTCCTTGGCGTGGAAGGCAAGCTTGGCGATACGGATATGTAGATCTCCTACCATTGTAACCAACTCTGTGTAACCCTAACCCTCTTCGGTGCCTATATAAACCGGAGGGTTTTAGTTCGTAGGATGAACAACAATCATACCATAGGCTAGCTTCTAGGGTTTAGCCTCTCTAATCTCGTGGTAGATCTACTCTTGTACTACCCATATCATCAATATCAATCAAGTAGGAGTAGGGTTTTACCTCCATCGAGAGGGCCTGAACCTGGGTAAAAACATCGTGTCCCTTGTCTCCTGTTACCATCCGCCTAGACGCACAGTTCGGGACCCCCTACCCTAGATCCGCCGGTTTTGACACCGACAGTTGGGTTTTACCTTAATGAATCTTTAGTAGTTGCGGATGCTTGCTAGAGTTCCAATCATAAGTGCATATGATCCAAGTAGAGAAAGTATGTTAGCTTATGCATCTCCCTCAAATGAAATTGTAATAATGATTACCGGTCTAGTTATCGATTGCCTAGGGACAAATAACTATCTCGTGACAACAAGCTCTTTACTTTTACTAATTTAGTTGTGTCTTTATCTAAACAGCCCCTAGTCTTTATTTACGAGCTCTTCACTTTCTTGCAAGCTTACCCGAAAACATCTACAAAGTACTTCTAGTTTCATACTTGTTCTAGGTAAAGTAAACATTAAGTGTGCGTAGAGTTGTATCGGCGGTCGATAGAACTTGAGGGAATATTTATTCTACCTTTAGCTCCTCGTTGGGTTCAACACTCTTACTTGTCGAAAACTATTGTGATCCCCTATACTTGTGGGTTATCAACAGTCGTAAGGAGATTCTTGGAAGCAAAAGGAAGCGAAGCACAAGAATTGGAGACAGGAGGATCTCCATTCTTCATAATGGAGAGTCAGGGTCTATATTGTTTTATGCTATTTTACCTTAAGGGTGTTTAGGTCCTGCCTGATACTGATGATCATGTGCTAAGAACAATTATGTAGGGTTGGGTTCGATGACTATGAGGATGATGATCGTATAACTTGTTATTAATAACAAGTAGAAGTTGTATGATGATGCATGATTAGTAGGACTTGTTATTATATATGATGATGTATGATGCGAGCATGAGTTATTATATATCAGCGGGTGAAGTGAGCATAGCAGTAGCGTTGGTAAACCAAGGATGAAGATATAAGAGAGGACACTTCACTCTATTAGCTAGCTAATAACAACCTAAATTAACCCCCAAAACCCCTAACCCAACAACTTAAAAAAAAACCTCAGCTCCAGCCCGCTGCTGACACGTGGAAGCCTTTTGGTCCCGGTTCATGTCACCAACCGGGAGCAAAGGCCCCCTTGCCTGGGCTGCCCGCAGTGGCCACGTGGAGGCCCATCTGTCCCGGTTTGTGTAAGAACCAGGACTAAAGGGGGAGGGCATTAGTACCGACCTTGTTGTCCTGGTTCTTAAACTGGGACAAAAGGCCCTCACGAACCGGGACAAATGCCCTGTTTTCTACTAGTGCCAGTGTGGCTAGCTTCCACATCATCCTGATAATAATCATTGTCAATGAGGTGTATGAAAAAAGAACCAAGTGAATCTAATTCTACCTCTGAGTCCAGATCATCAAGCTCTTCATCATTGGGGAAATCAGAGGGTTCGGCGGTTTTCTTCTTCGTTGGCCTCTTTGTAGCCTTAATCTTGCTGCGGGGTGCTCTTGCCGGTTTATCCTGGGGCTTGGCCAGTTTATCTTGAGATTTCTTCTACCAGAAAGGATCATCACCCTGCACATATGGATAACAAATTATAAAGGGATATTTAAGAAAGGACGGATTAAGGTAAAAATGAGGCAATTCTTACAGCTGGTGGTTTATTGGAAGTGCAGAAGGGACTAAGCCCTACTTGACTGCAGACAGCTTCCGGTTCATTCAGTATTTTCTTAACAACTTCAGTAACTTCATCCTCTGTTAGCTGAATATCAATATGACGTTGAGGATCTTTTAAGTCCCCTGTGTACTCACACATTAAACTGGGGCGCCAGCTTAAAGGCAGAACGCTCCAAGATATCTAGCAACGGACGAAGTCAACACCTGTTAAACTGTTTGTCATAAAGGCTCTGAGTTTTGAGAGTTGTGGTGCATATGTGGACCGTGTTGGGGAACGTAGTAATTTCAAAAAATTTCCTACGCACACGCAAGATCATGGTGATGTATAGCAACGAGAGGGGGAGTGTATCTTCATACCCTTGAAGATCGCTAAGCGGAAGCGTTTATCAACGCAGTTGATGTAGCCGTACGTCTTCACGATCCGACCGATCCAAGTACCGAACGCACGGCACCTCCGAGTTCTGCACACGTTCAGCTCGATGACGTCCTCGCCTTCTCGATCCAGCAAGACAGGCGAAGTAGTAGATGAGTTCCGGCAGCACGACGGCGTGGTGACGGTGTTGGTGAAGAACAATCTCCGCAGGGCTTCGCCTAAGCACTACGGAAACTATGACGGAGAATAAACTAGAGGGGACGGGGTTGCCGGCACACAGCTTGGTGTTTCTTGATGTGTCTTTGGTGCTAGCCCTGCCCCTCTATTTATATGTTGAGCCTTGGGGTCGAAACTTGGAGTAAAAGCCTCCACAAAGTCGGTTTCACCCGAAAGGCAAGAGTCCTTCTCGGACTCCAGGGCCAGACGCCAGGGTTCCCGGCGTCTGGACCCAGACGCTAGGGACCCTGGCGTCTGGCCCCTAGACTCCGAAAAACTTCCTTTTGCGCTTTCCAAAAACTTTGTGGGCTTTCCCCTTTGGACCAAATAACGTGTTCTCGTACCCAAACATTTCGGGAAACATCCGGAACTCCTTCCGGTGAATTCCGGAACCCTTCTGGAGATCAAACACTATTATCCCATATATCAAACTTTATCTCCGGACCATTCCGGAGTTCCTCGTCATGTCCATGATCTCATCCGGGACTCCAAACAACATTCGGTTACCAACATACATAACTCATATAATACTATATCGTCAACGAAACGTTAAGCGTGCGGACCCTACGGGTTCGAGAACTATGTAGACATGACCTAGAACTGTTTCCGGTCGATAACCAATAGTGGGACCTGGATGCCCATATTGGCTCCCACATATTCTACGAAGATCTTTATCGGTCAAACCGCATAACAACATACATTGTTCCCTTTGTCATCGGTATGTTACTTTCCCGAGATTCGATCGTCGGTATCTCAATACCTAGTTCAATCTCGTTACCGGCAAGTCTCTTTACTCGTTACGTAATGCATCATCCCGTAACCAACTCATTTGGTCACATTGCTTGCAAGGCTTATAATGATGTGCATTACCGAGAGGGCCCAGAGATACCTCTCCGACAATCGGAGTGACAAAACCTAATCTCGAAATACGCCAACTCAACATGTACCTTCGGAGACACCTGTAGTACTCCTTTATAACCACCCAGTTACATTGTGACATTTGGTAGTACCCAAAGTGTTCCTCCGGTAAACGGGAGTTGCATAATTCTCATAGTTACAGGAACATGTATAAGTCATGAAGAAAGCAATAGCAATATACTAAACGATCAACTGCTAGGCTAACGGAATGGGTCATGTCAATCACATCATTCTCCTAATGATGTGATCCCACTAATCAAATGACAACACATGTCTATGGATAGGAAACATAACCATCTTTTATTGATGAGCTAGTCAAGTAGAGGCATACTAGTGACTATATGTTTGTCTATGTATTCACACATGTATCATGTTTCCAGTTAATACAATTCTAGCATGAATAATAAACATTTATCATGATATGAGGAAATAAATAATAACTTTATTATTGCCTCTAGGGCATATTTCCTTCAGTCTCCCACTTGCACTAGAGTCAATAATCTAGATTACATAGTAATGATTCTAACACCCATGGAGTCTTGGTGCTGATCATGTTTTGCTCGTGAGAGAGGCTTAGTCAACGGGTCTGCAACATTCAGATCCGTATGTATCTTGCAAATCTCTATGTCTCCCACTTGGACTTGGTCCCGAATGGAATTGAAGCGTCTCTTGATGTGCTTGGTCCTCTTGTGAAATCTGGATTCCTTTGCCAAGGCAATTGCACCAGTATTGTCACGGAAGATCTTCATTGGTCCCGATGCACTAGGTATGACACCAAGATCGGAAATGAACTCCTTCATCCAGACTCCTTCATTTGCTGCTTCAGAAGCAGCTATGTACTCCGCTTCACATGTAGATCCCGCCACGACACTTTGTTTAGAACTGCACCAACTTACAGCTCCACCGTTTAATAAAAACACGTATCCGGTTTGTGATTTAGAATCGTCCGGATCAGTGTCAAAGGTTGCATCGACGTAACCATTTACGACTAGCTCTTTGTCACCTCCATATACGAGAAACATATCCTTAGTCCTTTTCAGGTATTTCAGGATGTTCTTGACCGCTGTCCAGTGATCCACTCCTGGATTACTTTGGTACCTTCCTGCCATGCTTATTGCTAAGCATACGTCAGGTCTGGTACACATCATTGCATACATGATAGAGCCTATGGCTGAAGCATAGGGAACATCTTTCATTTTCTCTCTATCTTCTGCTGTGGTCGGGCATTGAGTTTGACTCAACTTCACACCTTGTAGCACGGGCAAGAACCCTTTCTTTGTCTGATCCATCTTGAACTTTTTCAAAATTTTGTCAAGGTATGTGCTTTGTGAAAGTCCTATTAAGCGTCTTGATCTATCTCTATAGATCTTGATTCCCAATATGTAAGCAGCTTCACCGAGGTCTTTCATTGAAAAACTTTTATTCAAGTATCCCTTTATGCTATCCAGAAATTCTATATCATTTCCAATTAATAATATGTCATCTACATATAATATCAGAAATGCTACAGAGCTCCCACTCACTTTCTTGTAAATACAGGCTTCTCCAAAAGTCTGTATAAAACCATATGCTTTGATCACACTATCAAAACGTTTATTCCAACTCTGAGATGCTTGCACCAGTCCATAAATGGATCGCTGGAGCTTGCATACTTTGCTAGCACCTTTTGGATCAACAAAACCTTCTGGCTGCATCATATACAACTCTTCTTCCAGAAATCCATTCAAGAATGCAGCTTTGACATCCATTTGCCAAATTTCATAATCATGAAATGCAGCAATAGCTAACATGATTCGGACAGACTTAAGCATCGCTACGGGTGAGAAAGTCTCATCATAGTCAACCCCTTGAACTTGTCGAAAACCTTTCACAACAAGTCGAGCTTTATAGACAGTTACATTACCATCAGCGTCAGTCTTCTTCTTAAAGATCCATTTATTCTCAATGGCTTGTCGATCATCGGGCAAGTCAACCAAAGTCCATACTTTGTTTTCATACATGGATCCCATCTCAGATTTCATGGCCTCAAGCCATTTTGCGGAATCTGGGCTCATCATCGCTTCCTCATAGTTCGTAGGTTCATCATGGTCAAGTAACATGACTTCCAGAATAGGATTACCATACCACTCTGGTGCGGATCTTACTCTGGTAGACCGATGAGGTTCAGTAGAAACTTGTTATGAAGTTTCATGATCAATATCATTAGCTTCCTCACTAATTGGTGTAGTCGTCACAGGAACCAGTTCTTGTGATGAACTACTTTCCAATAAGGGAGTAGATACAGTTATCTCATCAAGTTCTACTTTCCTCCCACTCACTTCTTTCGAGAGAAACTCTTTCTCTAGAAAGGATCCGATTTTAGCAACGAAAATCTTGCCCTCAGATCTGTAATAGAAGGTGTACCCAATAGTCTCTTTTGGGTATCCTATGAAGACACATTTCTCCGATTTGGGTTCGAGCTTATCTGGTTGAAGTTTCTTCACATAAGCATCGCAGCCCCAAACTTTAAGAAACGACAACTTTGGTTTCTTGCCAAACCATAATTCATAAGGTGTCGTCTTAACGGATTTTGATGGTGCCCTATTTAACGTGAATGCGGCCGTCTCTAAAGCATAACCCCAAAATGATAGCGGTAAATCAGTAAGAGACATCATAGATCGCACCATATCCAGTAAACTACGATTACGACGTTCGGACACACCATTTCATTGTGGTGTTTCGGGTGGCGTGAGTTGCGAAACTATTCCGCATTGTTTCAAGTGTAGGCCAAACTCGTAACTCAAATATTCTCCTCCATGATCAGATCGTAGAAACTTTATTTTCTTGTTACGATGATTTTCCACTTCACTCTGAAATTCTTTGAACTTCTCAAATGTTTCAGACTTGTGTTTCATTAAGTAGATATACCCATATTTTCTTAAATCATCTGCGAAGGTGAGAAAATAACGATACCCGCCGCGAGCCTCAAAATTCATTGGACCACAAACATCAGTATGTATGATTTCCAACAAATTAGTTGCTCGCTCCATAGTTCTGGAGAACGGCGTTTTAGTCATCTTGCCCATGAGGCACGGTTCGCAAGTACCAAGTGATTCATAATCAAGTGATTCCAAAAGCCCATCAGTATGGAGTTTCTTCATGCGCTTTACACCGATATGACCTAAACGGCAGTGCCACAAATAAGTTGCACTATCGTTATCAACTCTACATCTTTTGGTTTCAACACTATGAATATGTGTATCACTACTATCGAGATTCAATAAAAATAGACCACTCTTCAAAGGTGCATGACCATAAAAGATATTACTCATATAAATAGAACAACCATTATTCTCTGATTTAAATGAATAACCGTCTCGCATCAAACAAGATCCAGATAACAATTATTTAGGTCTAAAACTAATCCCGATGGTAGATGTAGAGGTAGCGTGCCGACAACGATTGCATCGACTTTGGAACCATTTCCCACGCGCATCATCACCTCGTCCTTAGCCAATCTTCGCTTAATTCGTAGTCCCTGTTTCGAGTTGCAAATATTAGCAACAGAACCAGTATCAAATACCCAGGTGCTACTGTGAGCATTAGTAAGGTACACATCATTAACATGTATATCACATATACCTTTGTTCACTTTGCCATCCTTCTTATCAGCCAAATACTTGGGGCAGTTCCGCTTACAGTGTCCAGTCTGCTTAAAGTAGAAGCACTCAGTTTTAGGTTTAGGTCCAGACTTGGGTTTCTTCTCTTGAGCAGCAACTTGCTTGCTGTTCTTTTTGAAGTTCCCCTTCTTTTTCCCTTTGCCCTTTTTCTTGAAACTGGTTGTCTTGTTAACCATCAACACTTGATGCTCCTTCTTGATTTCTACCTCCGCGGCTTTTAGCATTGTGAAGAGCTCGGGAATAGTCTTGTTCATCCCTTGCATATTATAGTTCATCACAAAGCTCTTGTAGATTGGTGGCAGTGATTGAAGAATTTTGTCAATGGCACTATCATCAGGAAGATTAACTCCCAGTTGAATCAAGTGATTATTATACCCAGACATTTTGAGTATATGTTCACTGACAGAACTATTCTCCTCCATCTTGCAGCTATAGAACTTATTGGAGACTTCATATCTCTCAATCCGGGCATTTGCTTGAAATATTAACTTCAACTCCTGGAACATCTCATATGCTCCATGACGTTCAAAACATCGTTAAAGACCCGGTTCTAAGCCGTAAAGCATGGCACACTGTACTATCGAGTAGTCATCAGCTTTGCTCTGCCAGACGTTCTTAACGTCGTCAGTTGCATCAGCAGCAGGCCTGGCACCCAGCGGTGCTTCCAGGACATGACTTTTCTGTGCAGCAATGAGGATAATCCTCAGGTTACGGACCCAGTCCGTGTAATTGCTACCATCATCTTTCAACTTTGCTTTCTCAAGGAACGCATTAAAATTCAACGGAACAACAGCACGAGCCATCTATCTACAAACAAACATAGACAAGCAAGATACTATCAGGTACTAAGTTCTTGATAAATTTAAGTTCAATTAATCATATTACTTAAGAACTCCCACTTAGACAGACATCTCTCTAGTCATCTAAGTGATCACGTGATCCAAATCAACTAAACCATGTCCGATCATCACGTGAGATGGAGTAGTTTCAATGGTGAACATCACTATGTTGATCATATCTACTATATGATTCACGCTCGACCTTTCGGTCTCCGTGTTCCGAGGCCATATCTGTATATGCTAGGCTCGTCAAGTATGACCTGAGTATTCCGCGTGTGCAACTGTTTTGCACCCGTTGTATTTGAACGTAGAGCCTATCACACCCGATCATCACGTGGTGTCTCAGCACGAAGAACTTTCGCAACGGTGCATACTCAGGGAGAACACTTCTTGATTATTAGTGAGAGATCATCTTAAAATGCTACCGTCAATCAAAGCAATATAAGATGCATAAAGGATAAACATCACATGCAATCAATATAAGTGATATGATATGGCCATCATCATCTTGTGCTTGTGATCTCCATCTTCGAAGCACCGTCATGATCACCATCGTCACCGGTGCGACACCTTGATCTCCATCATAGCATCGTTGTCGTTACACCATCTATTGCTTCTATGACTATCGCTACCGCTTAGTGATAAAGTAATGCAATTACAGGGCGTTTGCATTTCATACAATAAAGCGACAACCATATGGCTCCTGCCAGTTGCCGATAACTTCGGTTACAAAACATGATCATCTCATACAATAAAATATAGCATCACGTCTTGACCATATCACATCACAACATGCCCTGCAAAAACAAGTTAGACGTCCTCTACTTTGTTGTTGCAAATTTTACGTGGCTGCTACGGGCTGAGCAAGAACCGTTCTTACCTACGTATCAAAAACCACAACGATAGTTCATCAAGTTGGTGCTTTTTTAACCTTCGCAAGGACCGGGCGTAGCCACACTCGATTCAGCTAAAGTGAGAGAGACAGACACCCGCCAGCCACCTTTAAGCCCGAGTGCTCGTAACGGTGAAACCAGTCTCGCGTAAGCGTACGCGTAATGTCGGTCCGGGCCGCTTCATCTCACAATACCGCCGAACCAAAGTATGACATGCTGGTAAGCAGTATGACTTGTATCGCCCACAACACACTTGTGTTCTACTCGTGCATATAACATCAACGCATAAAACCTAGGCTCGGATGCCACTATTGGGGAACGTAGTAATTTCAAAAAATTTCCTACGCACACGCAAGATCATGGTGATGTATAGCAACGAGAGGGGGAGTGTATCTTCATACCCTTGAAGATCGCTAAGCGGAAGCGTTTATCAACGCGGTTGATGTAGTCGTACGTCTTCACGATCCGACCGATCCAAGTACCGAACGCACGGCACCTCCGAGTTCTGCACACGTTCAGCTCGATGACGTCCTCGCCTTCTCGATCCAGCAAGACAGGCGAAGTAGTAGATGAGTTCCGGCAGCACGACGGCGTGGTGATGGTGTTGGTGAAGAACAATCTCCGCAGGGCTTCGCCTAAGCACTACGGAAACTATGACGGAGAATAAACTAGAGGGGACGGGGTTGCCGGCACACGGCTTGGTGTTTCTTGATGTGTCTTTGGTGCTAGCCCTGCCCCTCTATTTATATGTTGAGCCTTGGGGTCGAAACTTGGAGTAAAAGCCTCCACAAAGTCGGTTTCACCCGAAAGGCAAGAGTCCTTCTCGGACTCCAGGGCCAGACGCCATGGTTCCCGGCGTCTGGACCCAGACGCCAGGGACCCTGGCGTCTGGCCCCTAGACTCCGCAAAACTTCCTTTTGCGCTTTCCAAAAACTTTGTGGGCTTTCCCCTTTGGCCCAAATAACGTGTTCTCGTACCCAAACATTTCGGGAAACATCCGGAACTCCTTCCGGTGAATTCCGGAACCCTTCTGGAGATCAAACACTATTATCCCATATATCAAACTTTCTCTCCGGACCATTCCCGAGTTCCTCGTCATGTCCATGATCTCATCCGGGACTCCGAACAACATTCGGTTACCAACATACATAACTCATATAATACTATATCGTTAACGAAACGTTAAGTGTGCGGACCCTACGGGTTCGAGAACTATGTAGACATGACCTAGAACTGTTTCCGGTCAATAACCAATAGCGGGACCTGGATATTGGCTCCCACATATTCTACGAAGATATTTATCGGTCAAACCGCATAACAACATACGTTGTTCCCTTTGTCATCGGTATGTTACTTGCCCGAGATTCGATCGTCGGTATCTCAATACCTAGTTCAATCTCGTTACCGGCAAGTCTCTTTACTCGTTACGTAATGCATCATCCCGTAACCAACTCATTTGGTCACATTGCTTGCAAGGCTTATAATGATGTGCATTACCGAGAGGGCCCAGAGATACCTCTCCGACAATCGGAGTGACAAAACCTAATCTCGAAATACGCCAACTCAACATGTACCTTCGGAGACACCTGTAGTACTCCTTTATAATCACCCAGTTACGTTGTGACGTTTGGTAGTACCCAAAGTGTTCCTCCGGTAAACGGGAGTTGCATAATTCTCATAGTTACAGGAACATGTATAAGTCATGAAGAAAGCAATAGCAATATACTAAATGATCAAGTGCTAGGCTAACGGAATGGGTCATGTCAATCACATCATTCTCCTGATGATGTGATCCCACTAATCAAATGACAACACATGTCTATGGTTAGGAAACATAACCATCTTTGATTGATGAGCTAGTCAAGTAGAGGCATACTAGTGACTATATGTTTGTCTATGTATTCACACATGTATCATGTTTCCGGTTAATACAATTCTAGCATGAATAATAAACATTTATCATGATATGAGGAAATAAATAATAACTTTATTATTGCCTCTAGGGCATATTTCCTTTAGACCGTTCCTTGGCAGTCAGCCTCTGAGGGAACGGATGCTTATTGCTAAGACGGTGAGGGCGGTAACCCGGTAGAGGATTTTTGCCAGCTGGAGATGTGTCTTTGCAATAAAACCAAGTCCAATTCCAGTCCTTGGGGTGACTATGAAGCTTGGCGTGGGGAAAATTGACATCTCTCCTCTTTTGAATTGCCATCCCACCAAGCTCAGTGTTGGATCCCTCTGTGAATTCTTTGCGACGGTTCAAATAAAAGAAATCTTTGAACAATTCAACTGTGGGTTCTTCTTGAAGATAGGCCTCACAAAACACTTGGAAATCGCAAATATTGGACACAGAGTTTGGTCCAAGATCTTGAGGGTGGAGTTGGAAGCAAGCAAGAACATCATGGAAGAACTTTGATCCGGGTGGGCTGAACCCTCGATTCAGATGATCAGTAAAAACAATAACTTCTCCATCCCGAGGTTCAGGAGGATTTTCTAAACCGGGGACTCTCCAGTGGATGGTTTCTTTTCTCGCTAAAGCGCCAGTCACAACATACCCAGTCAGTTGCTCTTTAGTAACCCGGGAAGGGACCCAACTGCAAGCATAAAGCGTCTTGGCCATTTGAATAGGAAGCTAGAAAAGAGGACCCAGGCAGGTTTAAGGTTTTGATTGATGCAGACAGTCCGGTTTAAAAGACAGGGAAAGCAAATTGAAACCTGTGCGTATGATAACCCAGAGTTTTATACTAAGGATGAATTGGTGGTTTAAAAGAGCGCTAATG
This sequence comes from Triticum dicoccoides, assembly GCF_002162155.2. NCBI lineage: Eukaryota > Viridiplantae > Streptophyta > Magnoliopsida > Poales > Poaceae > Triticum > Triticum dicoccoides. The sequence goes on along the minus strand of NC_041383.1, from coordinate 537,549,368 downwards.
GTACCTGGTGGGTTATCATTTTCCAAAAAGTATAAACTGCCTACAATGGTGTGGAAGTTACAGATCTGAAAAATTCCTAAGTGTTGTACAAACAGATTTCACAAGTTGGTGTTGTAATTTTGGATCTACCGCAGTTCTAAAAAAGGAGATAAATTTTAAACCTAAAGTCATGACAGCAGAGGAACACATATGCTCAGATGGGATCTTATGTAGAGAAGGGTATTTTCTGTGATTGGAAACGGAGGTTAAACTACTATTGCCTCGCCTTTACTATCGGATTCAGATCAAGCTATGCAATCTAAAAGAAAAAAGGGAGGAACAATGAGAACACGGATGAACAGCGGAAACCCTAATGTAGATTTTTTATATGAGAAGAGGAGTACTTACTGACACTGCTTAATAGCGGACGAGGCATCGCGTTTCTCTGGTCCGATCAGGTTGATGCAGCAGCCGGTGGCGGTGCGGAAGCGAAGGTCGACGGCGGCGGCTGCGCTCGAAGCTCTAAGGCGACGCAAGGAAGACGATGAGGTGAAGGGGCACGAAGAGGAAAGGAAAAAATGACCCTTGGCCATATTTATAAGGCGAAGGGATAAGTGACAGGCACGAGAATCGAGGAACCAAAAATGGATATCTGACATAGCCGTCGCCTCGGTTTTTGGAGGGTCATTAATGAAAAGGATATATTTACAGGTCTTTTATAAACAGATGACGTCAGGACGATTTATTATAATCTTAGAAGATGACGTCACGGCGGTTTATCAAGTTCATATGGAGGAGACATCATGGCGGTTTACAAGGATCATACGAGGATGTTCAAGGAGTTTTTCCTAAGTGTTGAAGATTGACATGAAAAGGTTCAAATTAATCTGGGGCCTAATGTTGGGGATATAACTACTGAGTATAAACCGCCCAGGAGGGGCCGGGTTATGCTCATCCATATTGAAGCCCATGAAGACAAGGAATACGACACTTTATTATTGAAGCTTAGAGCCATAGGGCCCAAGGGCGGATTAGGGCCCATAGTCATAAACCACCATGATATTTGTAACTTGTGTTGTAAGTTAGGGAAAAGAAGAAACCGAGTCGGACACGTGTATGAGTCGGCCTCGCTATTCTGTAAACCGCCGGGCGTCAACTTGTGTATATAAAGGGACGACCCGGCGGCGGTTCAGGGACAAGAAACAACAACTCGAGAGATAGGTAAAGCGGATTCGCTCCTTGCTCATCGAGACCCCATCAATTCCACCACAACTGGATCGTAGGCTTTTACCTTCACCGCAAGGGGACGAACCAGTATAAACTCCTCGTGTCCTTTGTCCGGTTTAACCCCTTTAAGCTAATCTCGTTGTGATGGCTCCACGACTAAGTCCTCTCACTAGGACATCTTACGTGTTAATTCCACGACACCAACTCTATTTTCTATAAGAGTAGTAGAGTAGTAGAAGTAGTAGAAGAGAGATAGAGATAGATAGATAGATTATTATTAGTATAAGAGTAGAGATAGAGATTAGGGAGCTGGTGGGCGGTTTGTTGTATAGCATGTTTGCGTCCATCCGCTAGCCCGGAATTAAAACACGCACGACATTTACAGCGACTGGGATTAGTTGTTTTCCGGGCGCATGGACCAACGTGGACTAGCGGACCTGGTTGCCCTTTTCGAGCACGCCTTCGACAAGTATGTGTGTGACATGCGTGCTTGCAAATCTTGCGTGACCAAACCATGCGAAGAGGAGCGGTAGGCTGTCGAACTGCAGCCTGCATGTTGCAGTCATGTCATCCACATGCAACCTAAAGGCCAATTCATACTCCGTTGGACTATACTGTGCAACTATGCATTGTTTGGCACGGACGTTCCTTGGAGCTCATGCTGCAACTGGCATACTCCACAGCCCGCTTCCCTTCTCCTTCCTCTTCCACCGCCCGCGCACGTCTGCAGGAAGCGACTGGTCAACCCTTATATAGGAGTGCTAGCACAAAAAGATGCATGCATGACCACTAAAATTTCCTTTCTCTTAACTCTATGAAATAAATGTGGCGTGAAAATCAAAGCCCTTTAAGTCTAAGTATAATGGAAATCATCGTCCTCCTTCGGCTCCGCTTCTCCCACGTAATCGTAATCCCGTTCCGGCTCCGCGTCATTGTTCTCCTCCTCCGGCTCTATGTGCTGCTCCGCCTCCAACACCTCCTCGTCCGGCTCCGGCTAGTCCGGCTCCGGCTAGTCCGGACTCTGGAGGCAGGGCGGCTGTGATCCAGGCTTCGCGCCGCCTCTAGATTAAAGCGCCACTCTGGCGAGAGTATGGCGTATGTCAATACCTTCGGCCGGGGCATGGCTATCGGGCGATGGCAACCAGAGAAGAGGCGGCGGGAGGGGAATAACTGCAGCTACTGTTTGGGTTCGCCGTCCAGCTTAAATAAATATGCACCATCATGTGTACCCACGGGTGCACAAGTTGTAACATACGGGTCTGCTTAAGGGGGCATCCCGTAACTGGTGTGTGTGTGAGATTCTGAGAGACAAAGTGTGTGTGTGTGACTCTACTCTTCGGACATGTACTAAATCTTTTGCATCGGGATATAAGTATAATGGTATTACACTTTAGCTAGTGATTTACATGGCCATGTTAACGTGGTTGTGTAAAAAAATGTCACTTCCTGCTCGTGATTTGCGTTACATAATTATGAAAAGTTTGCTAACAACTAAAGTAAAGTGGAATTTGTCCATGTTATACAAGTAAATTAAGGTGATTGTTTATCATACGGGTAAGGTTGGACGAAGGGTGGTAGGAGCAAATGCTCAGCCTAGAGCATGTGTGTGTGTGTGTGTGTGTGTGTGTGTGTGAATCGGAATCTTCGGTGGCGAAAGTAATTTAAGTGTGTGTGGCTTCATCATAGGGAGGTGATGTGTATGGCAGAGGCCACCAATGTGGGGGTGCGAGAGAGAAAGGCCCGTAGAGAGGGAAGAGAAGGCGTGTGCGCGTGAGAGGAGTCAACATCGAGAGAACGTGTTTGTTCGAGAGACACTGAGGAAGACTACTATATACCGATGGTGCATGTAGGCGGGAATTAAACTAAGGGATGGTCTTATTGGTTTCGGGGATATAGGGGAAGAGTGGGAGAGGGTGGTAGCCAGAAGGAGATTGTTAAGTGTGAGTGTGGATCCAGGCCGAAGTTATGTGCACACAAGAAGAGAACGATTCGATATGGGGTTAGGGCTGAGGGTAATTAACTATGTATGGAGACATAGGAGACCTTGAACGTGCATGTGCAAGAGGTATACATGTATACGTGGGATGTGTGTGTGCGCGCGTGCATGATCGAGATAAAAGAAAGAAGACATAAGTCATAAGATCAACGACATGGGAGAGATGGATCGGAATGACAATATGCATGCATGTGAGAGTGCAGGGAAGAAGGCCTGATAATTGAGCATGTGTTTTTGTCTTTAAGAGATAGTGGCGTGGGCTGGAGCATGCATCTATGGCGAGCAGAGGGAGCGAGACACAATGATTGTGCAAAAGAGATCAACCTATAGATGCATGTGTGGAGAGACAGATATAGTGTGCGTGATAGGAAGCAAGAGTGCGTGCAAGAAAGAAATGTAGACGGAGAAACTACAGAGAGATAGAGAGATAGAGATGCTAGCTAGAGAGACATTGGCTTGAGTGTTGGAGATGACCGCCGAGTGCTACAGAGGGTGAAGTTATGTGTGTGTGAGAGAAAGATAAAATAAGGGCACGTGACTGCATGTAGAGAGAAACATATAGTGTGTGTGATAGGAAGAAAGAGTGAGGGCGAGAAAGAAGGTTGATGGAGAAATAGATAAATAGAAAGATAAAGATGCTAGCTAGTGTGTGTGTGTTAGAGATAAGAGTTGAGTGGATCAGAAGGTTGATTTATGTGTGTGGGTGTGAGAGAGATAGAGAGATGGTGCATGTGAGTCACATACAAACAAATATCAGAGAGAAATGAGATCTGAGAGATAGAGTTTTGTGTCTGTGAGAGAGAAAGATATTTCACAACGACTACGAGAGTGATAGCTAGAGAGACATATCAAGGAACGCAAGATATCTCTAGGGAGAGAGAGTGTGTGTGAATGACATACAAGAGAATGGTGGAGAGATATGAGACCATGGGAGACAGAGTTTGTGTTTGTGTGTGAGAAGAGATATTTAAGAGGAAGAGTCATAGCTTCTCATACCTAAGGAGCACAAGACATCTCTCTGTGAGAGGGGGTGTGCGAGTGGCACACAGGGGAATAGTAGAGAGAAATGAGACCCTGGGGGATGAAGTTTGTGTTCGTGTGAGAGAAAGATATTTCACATGGAGAATCATAGTTAGAGACACATAGCAGGGAGCGAGATATACTTAGAGAGAGATAGAGTTATGAAGGTCGAGGGAGAGAGTACCGTCAGTGTGTTACGAAGATAAAAGATCATTGTCGGCATACAAGTAGCACGAGAGATACCCGAGAGACGATGAACGCGTATAGGTCTAGAGAGATACTCCTATATAAGCATGAGTGATAGCTATATGAGATGAATATATGGATTAAAGGGGATTCAAATATTTAAACTAGAGATCACGACATCGATAATATCATAAGAAAATTAGTGTATCAAACATGCACATTCATTTGAATTTGGGGACTTGTGTAATGTTATATAGTTTATCAATATTAGTGATCTGTAGATTCTTTAATTAGAGACAATGCATGGTTTATATGCAATTAATGTCTAAACGGGATTACACTATATGTTGCATGTGTGAAACACATTGTACATGTTTGAGAAGTAAAACAAACTGCATGAAACACACATTAATTGGAGATAGTTAGCGGGGAATGTATACATTGGATTTCAACATAAAGTGGTTTCAAATATTTGAAAATCCAAATTAAGATGGATCCAGCCTTATGAATCTGAGATCATGTCATTTGTAAACCATATTTATGTATAAGGCTGTTGTGCTTTTGAAAGTAAATAAAAATGATGTATATAGAATTTTATTCCAATCGAAAATGGATCCTACCCGAACAAAAATAGAATACAAACTGGATTCGAATTGAGTTGGCACGGTAAACGTGCACTCTTGCTCTGCAAAAATTTGAACAAAGCGGGGAAAGTCGCAGTAACCGCCCGAAACCAAAATCTGCGAGATGGAAATTACTGCCTATCCCTGACATGCAAAGCCTATCAGCTCGATTTCTATATGTTTCGATAGGGGTAGGTTTGTAATTTCACTCAAACATGACATAACCGCCTCTCACCCGAATTCATACACAGTGGGCGCCAAAACACAGTGTCTCCTAGGACAAAATCGACTCCCTCCCCGATTCATACACGGTGGGCGCCAAAATAAACTCTCGTCGGCCGAAATCTCCGTCGGCAAATATTCAATGTATGCGAGATTACCGTCCTATCCCCAACCGACTAATATTGTTGTGATGTAGGAAATTTTAAATGGGGGCTAAGCTTGTATTTGAGACAAGCGCGCCCTGAAGACATGGTTCCCCCTTCCTCTCTCCCTCCATTTCCCCATTCGTTCTCCGTGGGCGCCAAAACACCCTCTCCACCCCAGCCTCCTCCGTCCGCCACCCCATCCACCATCGTCCTCCTCCACCATGCCAGAGCTGATCGTCGTTGTCCATTACAAGAGATCGACCTCTCCCATCCACGGCTTCGGACAGGGATCCTTGCATCCCGTCCTTTTGCTTCATCCTCGTTGTCGTCCACCTTGCTGGCGCCGCTCCTACGACCGTCTCATCCATCGTGCCGGGATATTTCCCCCGCTGCCACCATCTACCTCCTAGATCTGCTTCCATGCTGCCGACAGCTGCTACATCTTGAGATTGCGTTGGTTTTCCTCGAAGAGGAGAGGGTGATGTAGCAAGTGTAGCATAAGTATTTCAATCAGTTTTGAGAACCAAGGTATCAATCTAGTAGGAGGCTCCTCAAAAGTCCCACGCACCTACACAAACAAACTGAGAACTTGCAACCAACGCAATAAAGGGGTTGTCAATCCCTTCACGGCCACTTGCGAAAGTGAGATCTAATAAAGATAGTATGATAAGATAAATATATTTTTGGTATTTTTGACATAGATGCAAAAAGTAAGGATGCAAATAAAAGTAGATTGAAAGCAAATATGATAAGAGATAGACCCGGGGGCCATAGGTTTCACTAGTGCCTTCTGCCTGCATCTACTACTATTACTCCACACATCGACCGCTATCCAGCATGCATCTAGAGTATTAAGTTCATAAGAACAGAGTAACGCATTAAGCAAGATGACATGATGTAGAGGGATAAACTCATGCAATATGATATAAACCCCATCTTGTTATCCTCGATGGCAACAATACAATATGTGCCTTGCAACCCTTTCTGTCACTGGGTAAGGACATCGCAAGATTGAACCCAAAGCTAAGCACTTCTCCCATGGCAAGAAAGACCAATCTAGTAGGCCAAACCAAACTGATAATTCGAAGAGACTTGCAAAGATAACTCAATCATACATAAAAGAATTCAGAGAAGATTCAAATATTATTCGTAGATAAACTTGATCATAAACCCACAATTCATCGGATCTCGACAAACACACTGCAAAAAGAGATTACATCGAATAGATCTCCACAAGAGAGGGGGAGAACATTGTATTGAGATCCAAAAAGAGAGAAGAAGCCATCTAGCTAATAACTATGGGCCCGTAGGTCTGTGGTAAACTACTCACATCTCATCGGAGGGGCAAGGATGTTGATGTAGAGGCCCTCCGTGGTTGATTCCCCCTCCGGCAGAGTGCTGGCGAAGGCTCCAAGATGGGATCTCGCGGATACAGAAGGTTACGGCGGTGGAAATTGTGTTTCATGGTGCCCCTGGATGTTTTCGGGGTACGTAGGTATATATAGGAGGAAGAAGTATGTCGGTGGCCGCCCGAGGGGCCCACAAGACAGGGGCACACCCTACAGGGGGGCGTGGCCTCCTATCTCGTGGCTTCCTCGGAAGCTTCTTGACATGCACTCCAAGTTCTATGGATCATGTTCGTTCCAAAAATCACGCTCCCGAAGGTTTCATTCTGTTTGGACTCCGTTTGATATTCCTTTTCTTCGAAATACTGAAATAGGCAAAAAAAACAACAATATGGGTTGGGCCTCCGGTTAGTAGGTTAGTCCCAAAAATGATATAAATGTGTAAAATAAAGCCCATAAACATCCAAAAGGGGTAATATAATAGCATGGAACAATCAAAAATTATAGATACATTGGAGACGTATCAAGCATCCCCAAGCTTAATTCATGCTCGTCCTCGAGTAGGTAAATGATAAAAAAAGAAACTTTTGATGTGGAATGCTACCTAGCATAATTAATGTAATTTTCTTTATTGTAGCATGAATGTTCAAATCCAAATGAATATAAAATAAAAGTTCATATTGACATAAGAAATAGTAATGCTTCAAGCATACTAATCAAAGTAATCATGTCTTCTCAAAATAACATGGCTAAAGAAAATTATCAATATCATATAGTCTGGCTGTTGCTCTATCTTCATCACACAAAGTATTTAATCATGCACAACCCCGATGACAAGCCAAGCAATTGTTCCATACTTTAATAATCTCAAACTTTTTCAACTTTCACGCAATACATGAGCGTGAGCCATGGACATAGCACTATATGTGGAATAGAATGGTGGTTGTGGAGAAGACAAAAAAGGAGAAGATAGTCTCACATCAACTAGGCGTATCAACGGGCTATGGAGATGCCCATTAATAGATATCAATGTGAGTGAGTAGGGATTGCCATGCAACGGATGCACTAGAGCTATAAATATATGAAAGCTCAACAAAAGAAACTAAGTGGGGTGCATCCAACTTGCTTGCTCACGAAGACCTAGGGCACTTTTGAGGAAGCCCATCATTGGAATATACAAGCCAAGTTCTATAATGAAAAATTCCCACTAGTATATGAAAGTGACAACATATGAGATTCTCTAACATGAAGACCATGGTGCTATTTTGAAGCACAAGTGTGGAAAAAGAGATAGTAGCATTGTCCCTTCTCTCTTTTTATTTCATTTTTTTCTTCTTTCTTTTTTTCTCTTTGGCCTTTCTCTTTTTTTTTTGGCCTTTCTCTTTTTTTCTCACCCTTTTTTTCTTTTTGTAAAGTCCGAAGTCTCATACCGACTTATGGGGGAATCATAGTCTTCATCATCCTTTCCTCACTAGGACAATGCTCTAATAATGAAGATCATCACACTTTTATGGATTTACAACTCAAAGCTAGAACAAGATATGACTCTATATGATTGCCTCCGGCGGTGTACGGGATATGCAATGAATCAAGAGCGACATGTATGAAAATTATGAAGGTGGCCTTGCCACAAATACAATGTCAACTACATGATCATGCAAAAAGCAATATGACAAAAGTAATACGTGTCATATGAACGGAACGGTGGAAAGTTGCATGGCAATATATCTCGTAATGGCTATGGAAATGCCATAATAGGTAGGTATGGTGGCTGTTTTGAGGAAGGAGTATGGTGGGTGTATGGTACGGGCGAAAGTTGCGCGACACAAGAGAGGCTAGCAATAGTGGAAGGGTGAAAGGGTGCGTATAATCCATGACTCAACATTAATCAAAAGAACTCATATACTTGTTGCAAAAATTTAGAAGTCATCAAAAATCAAAGTACTACGCGCATTCTCCTAGGGGGATAGATTGGTAGGAAAAGACCATCACTCGTCCCCGACCGCCACTCATAAGGAAGACAATCAATAAATGAAATTGTGCTCCAACTTCATCACAAAGCAGTTCACCATACGTGCATGCTACGGGAATCACAAGCTTCAACACAAGCATTCTTTAAATTCATAATCACAACTAGCATGACTTTAATATCACTACCTCCATATCTCAAAAAAATTATCAAGCATCAAATTGATCATAGCATCCAATTCACTTTCTATGATAGTTTTTATTATACCCAACTTGGATGCTCATCATTCTTGGACCAACTTTATGATAATAACAAGTACCATGCTGTTCTAAAAGACTCTCAAAAAGATATAAGTGAAGCATGAGAGACTAGCAATTTCTTCAAAATTAAGACACCACCGTGCTCTAAAAATTATAAGTGAAGCACTAAAGCAAAAAGTATCAAGCTCAAAAGATATAAGTGAAGCACATAGAGTATTCTAGCAAATTCTAATCAAATAGGCTTCTCCAAAAATGTGTGTACAGCAAGGATGATTGTGGTAAACTAAAAATCAAAGACTAATATAATACACGACGCTCCAAGCAAAACACATATCATGTGGCGAATAAAAATATAGCTCCAAGTAAAGTTACCAATGAACGAAGACAAAAGAGAGGATGCCTTCTCGGGGCATCCCCGAGCTTAGACTTTTGGCTATTCTTGAATATCTTGGGGTGCCATGGGCATCCCCACGCTTAGGCTCTTGCCACTCCTTATTCCATAGTCCATAAAAGCTTTACCCAAAACTTGAAAACTTCACAACACAAAACTCAACAGGAAATCTTATAAGCTCCGTTAGTGAAAGAAAACAAAACCACCACATAAGGTACTGCAATGAACTCATTATTTATTTATTTTGGTGTTAAACCTACTGTATTCCAACTTCCTTATGGTTTATACACTAATTTACTAGCCATAGATACATTGAAATAAGCAAACAACACACGAAAAACAGAATCTGTCAAAAACAGAACAGTATGTAGCAATCTGTAACTAACGCAAACTTCTGGAACCCTAAAAATCCTACCAAAATAGGAAGTCCTGAAAAATTTGTTTATTGAACATTAGAAAAAAGAATCAACGCAAAATCTCGTTCCTGTGATTTAACAAAATTTTATTCGTGCACGCAAAGTTTCTGTTTTTCATCAGAATCAAATCAACTATCATCGTAGGTTATCCTATAGGTTCTACTTGGCACAAACACTAATTAAAAGATAAAAACACATCTAACCAGAAGGTAGATGCAAGATTTATTGAATAACAGCAAGGAAAAATATTGGGTTGTCTCCCAACAAGCGCTTTTCTTTAAAGCCTTTTTAGCTAGGCATTGAGATTTCAATGATGCTCACATGAAAGACAAGAATTGAAGCACAAAGAGAGAATCATAAAACATGTGACAAACACACTTAAGTCTAACATACTTCCTATGCATAGGCATCTTGTAAGCAAACAAATTATCAAGGTAAGCAAAAACTAGCATATGCAAGGAAGAACAAAGAGATGATAGCAATCTCAACATGAAGAGAGGTAATTTAGTAACATGAAAACTTCTACAAACATAATTTACTTTCTCATAATAATTACATGTAGGATCATAAGCAAATTCAACAAAATAGCTATCACATAAAATATTCTCAACACGATCCACATGCATGTAAAGTTTACACTCTTCCAAAATAGTGGGATTATCATTAACTAAAGTCATGACCTCTCCAAACCCACTTTTATCAAAAATATCATAAGATTGAACATTCTCCAAATATGTGGGATCTAAAGTTGACACTCTTCCAAACCCACTTTCAATATTATTTGCAAACACTTATATCAATCTCATATTCATCATGGGGCTTAAATAAATTTTCAAAATCATAAGAAGAATCACTCCAGTCATGATCATTGCAACAAGTAGTAGACATAGCAAAACTAGCATCCCCAAGCTTAGGGTTTTGCATATTATTAGCATAATTGACATCAAGAGAATTTATAGTGCAATCATGCTTTTTATTCAAAGATCTACCGTGAATCACTTCATAAAGTATTTCATCACAATTTTCAGATTCACTGATTTCAAGCAAAACTTCATAAAGATAATCTAGTGCACAAAACTCACTAGCAATTGGTTCATCATAATTGGATCTCTTAAAAAGATTAGCAAGCGGATGAGGATCGTAGATCTTAGGTTCTCTATTTAGAAATAAATAAGCATCTAATCCAACCAAACGAGCAAACGAAAGGGCAAGCAAAAGAGAGAAGGAGATTGGGAAAGAGAGGGCGAATAAAACGGCAAGGGTGAAGTGGGGGAGAGGAAAACGAGAGGCAAATGGCAAATAATGTAAATGCGAGGGAGATGGGTTTGTGATGGGTACTTGGTATGTCTTGACTTGAGAGAAGACCTCCCCAGCAACGGCGCCAGAAATCGCACGTTGGCGGGAGGTCGAATCTTGACTTGACTTGGTGCAACCCTCCCCGGCAACGGCGTCAGAAATCCTTCTTGCTATGTCTTGAGCTTGCGTTGGTTTTCCTCGAAGAGGAGAGGGTGATGCAGCAAGTGTAGCGTAAGTATTTCCCTCAGTTTTGAGAACCAAGGTATCAATCCAGTAGGAGGCTCCTCAAAAGTCCCACGCACCTACACAAACAAACTGATAACTCGCAACCAACGCAATAAAGGGGTTGTCAATCCCTTCACGGCCACTTGCGAAAGTGAGATCTAATAAAGATAGTATGATAAGATAAATATATTTCTGGTATTTTTGATATAGATGCAAAAAGTAAAGATGCAAATAAAAGTAGATTGAAAGCAAATATGATAAGAGATAGACCCGGGGGCCATAGTTTCACTAGTGGCTTCTCTCAAGATAGCATAAGTATTACGGTGGGTGAACAAATTACTGTCGAGCAATTGATAGAAAAGCGCATAGTTATGAGATTATCTAGGCATGATCATGTATATAGGCATCACGTCCATAACAAGTAGACCGACTCCTGCCTGCATCTACTACTATTACTCCACACATCGACCGCTATCCAGCATGCATCTAGAGTATTAAGTTCATAAGGACAGAGTAACGCATTAAGCAAGATGACATGATGTAGAGGGATAAACTCATGCAATATGATATAAACCCCATCTTGTTATCCTCGATGGCAACAATACAATACGTGCCTTGCAACCCTTTCTGTCACTGGGTAAGGACACCGCAAGATTGAACCCAAAGCTAAGCACTTCTCCCATGGCAAGAAAGACCAATCTAGTAGGCCAAACCAATCTGATAATTCGAAGAGACTTGCAAAGAGAACTCAATCATACATAAAAGAATTCCGAGAAGATTCAAATATTATTCATAGATAAACTTGATCATAAACCCACAATTCATCGGATCTCGACAAACACACCGCAAAAAGAGATTACATCGAATAGATCTCCACAAGAGAGGGGGAGAACATTGTATTGAGATCCAAAAAGAGAGAAGAAGCCATCTAACTAATAATTATGGACCCGTAGGTCTGTGGTAAACTACTCACAACTCATCAAAGCGGCAAGGATGTTGATGTAGAGGCCCTCCGTGGTCGATTCCCCCTTCGGTAGAGTGCCGGCGAAGGCTCCAACATGGGATCTCGCGGATACAGAAGGTTACGACGGTGGAAATTGTGTTTCGTGGTGCCCCTGGATGTTTTCGGGGTACGTAGGTATATATAGGAGGAAGAAGTACGTCGGTGGCCGCCCAAGGGGCCCACGAGACAGGGGGCGCGCCCTATAGGGGGTGCGCGGCCTCCTATCTCGTGGCTTCCTCGGAAGCTTCTTGACATGCACTCCAAGTCCTCTGGATCACGTTCGTTCCAAAAATCACGCTCCCGAAGGTTTCATTCCGTTTGGACTCCGTTTGATATTCCTTTTCTTCGAAATACTGAAATAGGCAAAAAAAACAGCAATATGGGCTGGGCCTCGGTTTGTAGGTTCGTCCCAAAAATGATATAAATGTGCAAAATAAAGCCCATAAACATCCAAAAGGGGTAATATAATAGCATGGAACAATGAAAAATTATAGATACGTTGGAGTAGCATGGAACAATCAAAAATTATAGATACGTTGGAGACGTATCAACAGCCATCGCTACCGTCAAATTCTCAGCAGATGTATACACGGTGCTGCAACAAAGGTGGTACTCCTCCATATCTACTCAACTTATTTATCGCAGCAAGAAAATAGATCGCCGCTGCTTTACTCTAATTTCTTGTCCATCACTTACTTGTTAGTTGAAAGCAAACATTGGCTGTGAAATTGCCTTTGTCCAGTTTGCACCTTCAGATCCGCCATGGCAAGCTCAACACTATACTCGCAATGCTTATGGTTTTCCCCTTTTATATTCCGCACTAGTTAAATGACATTAGACTAAATTTCAAAATTGGGTCTGTCGATTTTTTAGAGCTCGCCGGAGTTCGCTGGTGCGAAGTGCTACCTCTTGAGCTTGCGCTGGTTTTCCCTTGAAGAGGAAAGGGTGATGCAGCAAAATAGCGTAAGTATTTCCCTCAGTTTTGAGAACCAATGTATCAATCCAGTAGGAGACGACGCACAAGTCACCAAATACTTGCACAAACAATCAAGAACTTGTAACCAACGCGATAAAGGGGTTGTCAATCCCTTCACGGTCACTCGCAAAAGTGAGATCTGATAGAAATAATAAAGTAAATATTTTTGGTATTTTTTATGTATAGATTGGAAAGTAAAGATTGCAAAATAGTAAACAAGATTCGATAATATGGAAAAGAGACTTTAATATAATGGAAAAGAGACACGAGGGCCATAGGTTTCACTAGTGGCTTCTCTCAAGATAGCATGTATTACGGTGGGTGAAAAAATTACTGCCGAGCAATTGATAGAAAAGTGCATAATTATGACAACATCTAAGGCAATGATCATGAACATAGACGTCACGTCTATGTCAAGTAGATCGAAACAATTCTGTATCTACTACTATTACTCCACACATGAACCGCTATCCAGCATGCATCTAGAGTATTAAGTTCATGAGAACAGAGTAATGCATTAAGCAAGATGACATGATGTAAAGGGATAAACTCAAGCAATATGATATAAAACCCATCTTTTTATCCTCGATGGTAACAATACAATATGTGCCTTGCTGCCCCTACTGTCACTGGGAAAGGACACCGCAAGATTGAACCCAAAGCTAAGCACTTCTCCCATGGCAAGAAAGATCAATCTAGTAGGCCAAACTAAACCGATAAGTTGTAGAGACTTGCAAAGATATCAAATCATGCATATAAGAATTCAGAGAAGAACCAAATAATATTCATATATAATCTTGTTCATAAATCCACAATTCATAGGATCTCGGAAAACACACCGCAAAAGAGTATTACATCGAATAGATCTCCAAGAACATCGAGGAGAACTTTGTATTGAGAATCAAAGAGAGAGAAGAAGCCATCTAGCTAATAACTATGGACCCGAAGGTCTGTGGTAAACTACTCACGCTTCATCGGAGCGGCAATGGTGTTGATGTAGAAGCCCTCCATGATCTATTCCCCCTCCGGCAGATCGCCGGAAAAGGCCCCAAGATGGGATCTCACGGGTACAGAAGGTTGCGGCGGTGGAAAAGTGGTTTTGTGGCCCCCCTGATGTTTTAGGATATAAGAGTATATATAAGCAAAAGAAGTACGTCGGTGGAGCTA